>NW_020438924.1:514280-535672 GCF_000699045.2 Agrilus planipennis
CAGTCTCTCAGTTATTGCCTAGGTGTTTTTATGGATCTCTCACAGTCTCTGTATGAGAGACTCGAACGATAAAATTGTTAATTCAGAGATTCGAGTCTCTCACAGAGAGACTGAATGAATAAAACTGAAAAACTGAGAGACTCGAGTCTCTCGTAGAAAGACTAGGATCTCTGAAATATGTTGACCTTAGAAAATTTTAACCATGTCTATCGAGACACCACTTATTGATAGATTCGAGTCTCTCGTTCAGAGACGCTAAACAGTTTTTTTGACAGTCTCTCTCAGCGACACCAGAGAGACTCGATGAGAGACGGAGACTAGTCTCGCTTTCAGAGACTCTGAGAGACTGAACATTTTTATTTCGAGTCCTTCAACATCTTGAAAATACTTTCATCACACACCAGCCAATCATATTATACGTCAAGTACATATGATGAGAAATATATCATCAATTGATACGGGCAAGGATATGTCAGGTGTTTGCGTTAATTTTGTTTGCACTAGATAAGAGTGAAAATAGTGAAACATTAGCTTTTTATTTACTTTCGTAGAGTATATTAAGTACTATTTTAATCCTTGATCCTTCTTGCGGCATCTGAGCTTAACATAAATGCCAGATTATAATTTAACACAATAATTATTTGAAACAACACTGAGTCAAAATAAATGATAAATTCAGGTAGTTTTGTCAGTAATTGCTGTTGACATCTTCGGCGGAGTGGATACTGACTGAAGATGTACATCCTAATCTTCGCAGTATCCAATGAAGATGTCAGTCAACAGCTGGATTCTATTATGGATTCCGGCTGTGAAAGCCTATGTTCTAATAAAACACTAAAACCACTAAATAGCAACTTACTATTAAAAGACTTGGTCAATTTCCTTAAGTAAGCCACGATGCGTGAGTAGGTTGAATTGTGATTCAATTTATCCTTAATGTCCTTAGTCTTTTCCTTCACTGCGTCAGACGATAAATTCACTTTTTTGTTATCACACCTTCCCGACACTAATTTGTTATGTTTTTTATCCGATTTAGTCACATTTTCGCACTTCTGCGAATACCGTCTACTACCTTTGTAATCCTCGGAATCCTCGTCAACTTTTTGAGATACATTACAATCATATTTACATTCTGAAACTTTAGGACCGTCGTTGTCAACGTCTTTATTATCACAAGGCTGTTCTTTCGCAGTAATCGAGTCCGTTTCTTTTGTATCCGTAATAATAAGGTCCTCTGTCAACGACATTTTAGAAATAGTTGGACTACCAGCCGACCGCGGAGACATTGAAATTTTTGTCTAATAGACTTATAACAGCTGCTGTGTACAAAACAACTGATCCAACACTTCGACAAATATAGCATGGCATAAAACAATATCATTTTAGAAAAAACATAATCGCATTAAGATTTTTAATCGAAAAGCTAACCAGTTAATTAATAAAATTGACATCAACATGTTGTCTCATATATAACCAACAACAAACAAAATTTTAAGATACGTTTTTTAAATAATACATAGAATGGCAAAAATTCACAAATAATTAAAAAAGTTGGGGCACTTTCCGATTGGCTAGACTAGGATTTTTGGCGATTCACACTGAAAATTAAAAATCGCGTTCCCAAAAGAAAAACCTTAAGATCGGTTTAAGATTTTGCTAATGTACTCAGTGGATAATAAATGACAGGATTTTTATCGATACCCTCACCAAGGATGTGAGATATCAATTAAAAACTTACGCTGATTGTGAGAGAAACCCCTACTTTGATAAATTACACCTTGGTCCATTGATTGCTTAGGATCATGACAGGGAATGTGATAAAAATTTGAAACTAACAGGAACTCCACTCAAAATAGCTAGAATTTTGAGGGGGTGCACATAGGGTCCTAAGTCGATAGCCACACTACTTCTTGTGGGCCCAGCGACATTCCCCCTGGGACAAGGAAGGGGCATATAACGCCTTGCCGCATTTGCCCATCATCAGGAAAGCCGCATGTAGCCCCCGCAGGGAACAATTATTACTACCCCATTAAAAATTTTTGTAAAAATGAACTTTATTATTAATGAAAAAAATTCAATATACACATACATCAGTTATTTGTAAAATTTGTTTGCTTTTAAGTAAGATTGTGTTATTGGGCTCTTTTGTAGTCAATAAGTCACTTGATGCGTCTGGTTTCAGTTCTTATAAAAGCATTAGGAAATACAGTTGTTGGTTGGTTGCAAATGTAAAAGATTTCATTGAAACGACGACATAATTGAGCAAGGGAATTATTATTTATACGTTTTTTCATTTTACCGAAAGTATTTTCAATCGGATTTGCCTCATCGAGCCCCCATAAGGTAGATTTAATTAAAGTTTATATATGTGATAGGTTTGCCCCTTAAGACCCATATGAAAAACCCATAAGGAAATCCTCATTTTAGTATCACCATTTTTTTGGTGGAATTTTCATGAGGAATCTACGGGAAAATCCTTATATCGGTATGCCCCTTATTAGCCACATGAGGTCCACACGCTACATGGGGCATGCCCTTTATAAATCCTAGTCGAGATGATGATAATCCAACTGCTTTTTGAACTAATAAGATACAGGCCCATATAAACAAATTAAAAATACACATGACGACGATTTTTTTTGTTGTTAGTTATATTTTTCCATACTGTATTTTCCGAAGATGTATTACATTACGGTAGCACTAAAATCATTTTTTTATTTAGCTCTGGTGCACCTTAATAACTATACGATTTTGTCTCCACAAGGGATGCTTTAAACGTTTGTATAGTGACATCCGAAATACGATTGATGAGTGTACCTAAATCAAGTGCAGATGTCTTATCTGCTCTCTCTTATCTGTATTTACATATTTTTAATGTTCAGGTAGTATTTTTTCTTTCGTAAGTATCACACTTATTTATAGAAAATGTTTAACTTTAATATCGATTACGTATTATCAAATTAAACTTAATTTATAAATAAGTGTAATATGTATACCTGCACAATAGGAAATACTAGGTATTATAGCAGGTAGTTGACGTTGATTTTCTTGACTGATTCAAAACAAAATCTGATAGTATTCTATTCAAATTTTCAAGGCTTTTTCTCGAGTTTCCCGACACATATGACTAATGCGACAATAGTGAGAAAAATCGTGCCTTGCGATGTTATCAAAATGTTTGCAAAACAAGAAAAACTTTAAAAATATTCACAACGAGATCCGCAGGATAAAGGATAATAGTTAGGAGGTAGGGTTGCCAACTGTACTATAACATATATAGTATAAACTGTTGAAGAAATATATATGTAATACGCAAAAATACTATATTTTGAATACCTAAATCTAACGAATTCTTCATTTTAAAAATTTATGAACGCGCCCTTATGATGAATGAAATTAATGGCAACAGTATAGTTCAAATCTGAAACCAAAAAGTAAAATTCCCCACAGAAAGTTATGAAATTCAAAAGAATTTTTTGCTATTTATTGATAAATATTTACACTTATCTTAATAAATGGTTTGATTTTAGTTAAAGCAATTGGCTATACAAAATCCAAAATTTAAATTTAAAACCAGTCAATGAACAATACTAGAAATTCTAAATTTACAAGAAAATTGAGTATGGAAATTACTCTGAAATAACAATTTTACATGTTTTGCAAAAGTAAAGGATTATAGTAAGTCTACTGACAAAACTACAAGCCAAAAATGGCAGTATATTTTAAAAAAGTATTAAAGATTAAAGTAATATCATTCTCGTCAATTTTCGACATTCACAGAAAGGATATTTTCGGTTATGAATTCGAAATTGTGAGTAATATCTCATTAATACAAAATGAGCTTTTAGTTTAAAAATTGAATTGTACACAAAAAAATGTTAAAAAATGCAAGAAATGCAAAGAAATATAGTTTTAATAAAAATAAATAAATAAAAGACATATCGTTGTCTTTTTTTTACTTTTTCCATAAAATACTATATTTTTTATAGCTAATTTTGGAAAATAGTACATTTCGTCGAAGAAAAGTTGACAACCTTGTTTGGGGGTGTAATTATAGAAAAAGAAGACATTGTGAAGGTAGATAAATTATTAAGATACCTCACAAAGAGAGAATAGTTTGAATAAACTTTAATTAAATTTAACATTGGTGCGTCACATGTGAAAATATACCATATACCCACACAAAGTACACCATGCGTCATTCTTTTGCATCTACGTGCATTCGTAAAAGAAAATAATAATTTACGTATTTTGAATAGCAATTTTGCAGTCCATAACATAAATTACAT
Source organism: Agrilus planipennis (assembly GCF_000699045.2). Lineage (NCBI taxonomy): Eukaryota > Metazoa > Arthropoda > Insecta > Coleoptera > Buprestidae > Agrilus > Agrilus planipennis. The sequence continues at coordinate 518,570 of NW_020438924.1, forward strand.
TAAACAAGCTACAAAATTCAATGAATTTTGTAAGCAATTACAATGAAATGACCTATTGTTCTCTTTATTTACAATTCTTATTGAAATCGAATCATAATGCCATTGACGTCATTACTGTTAACCATTAATTTATTTGAAATCAGGAAATGCTGCGAACTATACGGCAGAGCCAAGTAAAATACGTGACTGATTAAGAGGTCAACAAATCTGTTTTATTTTTCAATCTGATCGTAAATGTACGTTTATTTCACATTGATTCCAATCACAACTTCAGCTTATGTGCGGTTTCGTATGAAACGTTAAAGAACGCATACAAAACCTGTTTCTTTTAAAGGAAATTCAGGAAGTTAAAAATGCAAAAAAGAAAAACGTTTTGACAATTTTCCTTTGAAAAACTATTGCTCTTATTGTTAGAGCAACTAACATCTAACTAAATTAACAATACAAGCTGTAAAAGCAAAATGCAAGAGATATCTATAATAACCAGCAAACAGAACATAAAACGCGTTACAAATTGATGATTTGACGAATGAAAAATTATTGTGTGCTATAGTATCTACTTTATTTGAACGCATATCTTTATTACAAGTAGGTACTCGGTACTCATCGTTAGTCATTATAAAGATATCGCAAGTTAACTAGATACTGTTGTATGTTTTTCAACACATTAACTACAAATTAACAAATTAAAAACCCAACCGAATAACATTAACTCATTCTCAATCTTTTATTCGCAAGAATTTGAATTTTAATTAATCGTTAATCAAGTGAATACAAACTGCACATTAAATTTTGTTGATTATTTGTCAATCATCTGACTATCGGATTAAATCAATTGTATGATCGACGATCACATGATAAAGAAAACTTATAGGTACGTTTTGCTAAATGATTAAAAATTAAACAAATACCTTTAGTTTTTCCAGTAATTGCGAAAGTTTGCTTAATTGCCTGTTGGCTAAAAACTATTTCGTCTTTATTACCTGTAATAAGTAAATACGTTTAGAGCAATCTTAAAATACTTCAATTGCATCACGAATTTATTTTTAAACGAATTAATCGTTCAAAAACCATGAACAGGAATCATTTTAGAATCATGATGTGATTGTTTTAAACAAAAGCTTATTACGTAGTAAGGGAAGAAAGTACACCCTGGCAGAAGGCGAGGGGGTGCTGTATTTTACTCCCCAGGGGTGTACATAATTTTTATCACACTTCTTCCCCGAAAGTACGATTTTTCATAATTTATTACAGATTAGACGTTAATATAAATTCCCAGGAATAGTTTTATTTTTAACTATGAAAACATCATTGTGTTTCAAATATATCTATTATGTTTTCGTATTTTTTTTTTTTAATGGTAACACTCAAGTGATCGTGAAATCTAAAGCATGTACCACGTACAATATTAACAATCAATTTTCAGGCTCGATTTTTAGCTTTATACAAAATAAATTGTAGGAACTACATGGTGTTATTTTGTTTATTATCACACCATTTATAATCAATTAAGCTTTTCTCATTTTCCATAACCAGATTTCAGCACGGTACTTTATTTATGTCTTTCTTTTCCTTTAATTTATTGTATTTTTTATATTTTTACTTATAAATTAACTGGTAATTGAAGTATCAACGCAAATATATCGAAGAACTTTAAGATATGCAGGCCTTAATTAGTTGAAAATATGTTAAATGTTAACCCATTTATGCCTGTTTACAGTGACATTTAAAAATGACAAAAATGATCCCTGTTTTGCGGTTCAAACGAAATTTAATTGGCCAGACTAATAATAATTTTATATGACGTTATGTCAACGATCAGATATATAAATTAAAATGAATTAAAACTTACTTGAATATTTTACTTTATCAACAAATACATAACTGAAATAATTGGGATCGTAAACTTGCATCACTTACTACAATGGCAATAGATATTACTATGAATTTAGAACCGTCTACATTTAAAGACGTAATAACCTAGACTTTTCGACTTTTCAATGACATTTTAGATAAATGAACTCGATATTAAATGTAAAGTGTAATGAACATTGATAGGAGCGATTATACATTTTAATTTGAATCTTTAATAAAACTCCTGGCGATGGCACAACAGCCGAAACGCGCATATAGAATGAATAAATTCAAGAAGGCGAAAATGGTAAGTTCCTAGGAGGGGGACTGAAAAATTATTTTAGAGTAAAAATCGGCAGGTTGATGGTAAAATCCTTTCCTAATAAGGAAAGGAAATGTTGGGCTCTTGTTCCTAAAATCGGGAAATTCAGACTCGGAGGGGAATGCCGTAATTCTTCCCTTGGCGTGTAATCATAATATACCTATCATTAAAGGAAAACCGGTAATTTCTTCAACGATCAATCTAGGTAGGTATATTTCTGTTTCAAAAGGATCAAAATCACGATCTGTAGTAATATTAAAAAAAAAAAAACCGATAGACTGTTAAATAAAAATTAATAATTTGTTTACATGTATCGTTTTTTACAAGCTACATAGGCCCACATTACTCGATTGCATTTTCTATTGTTTTTGCTTTTTAATTTCATTCAGTAGGAGTACACTTCATCCTTCAAATTGACCTGCCAATAAAAATACGTCAACGGTAACTTTTTTGAAGCGCACAGGTATTACTGCTACACCTGATCAATAACACATTCGAAATTGTCATGGTTTTTGAATGAGATATTATTGTATCTAAAAAAGTATCCTTAAGTCTCCTAAAGTTGATATGCAGTTGATAGAAGGACGTGAATAATTTCATAATAAAGTTACTGTTTAATCGATTACCAATATCTTAATATGGTAGTCGCATATTAGATTTGAAAGATTTATGCTAATTTTCTTAAATTGTGAGATGCTAAATTATTCATAAAAAATTTATAGTTGACAATATACAAAATTAATTAAGGTAATCTGGTAAAATAAATAAAAAAACGCGTGAACTTTGCCATTTAATAAAAAATAAATTAATAATTATTGATAAACAAGGCTTAAATTTTGTATCTTTTAAATTCATCGTTCTACTGGCTTTTTAATCATAAGAAAATTAAGAAAATACAATAGAAAATAAGCGTCCCATTTCGCTTGTTTTTAAACTTTTTCCACAAAACTTTATCGCGTGTAAGATTTAAATTTTCTTAGTTTGTGTTAAAAACCATATTATTATTATCATATGAATTAATTAATTAAAGATTCAACAACAGGATGTTATCCATATTTACAAAAACAACAAAGCGTACATTTACCTGTTGTGTACCCATTTCTTTAGAAGCACCTAAATAAAATTCTTGTTCACGTAAGACAGCATCGTCAAAACACGATAATATTATTGGAAACATTAAATATGTTGTACTTACTTCTTTGTTTATTGGAATGGTTTCAGCATATACGATTTTCCGCAAAACATGCTAATTAACATTGTAATAAATAAACAATAATGAGAAAAAAGATAACAGTACGCAATTAAACAAAAGATTGTTAACATACAAACAATATACGTTCCGATCTCTATGACTAATTAGGTACTACAACTCTTTTTCTTTTTAAAGAAGAAATATTTTCGATTTCAAATTAATATTTAACGAGATGCCGTGCTTTATTAGAGGCAATGGCAAACATAATCAGTAAATGAGGAGAGACAGCCTTGGAAATACATATTACAGCACTAAAGATTATTGCTATGTATCTACATTCGAATGTTTCGTTTCGATATTGGGCAAAACTTCCTATCAACTGAAAAAAAATTGTAGAAGGATTCCTGATAAAAGATATGTCACTCTTCAAACAGCGATCACATTGGTGTTTAATTAAACATTTTTTTACGTTTTATGTGACAAAACGAATAAAATAATTCTAACTATTATTATAGAGTTTGTTACGCTTTCACGCCTTAACTACTTAACCGATGATCATGAAATTTTGTACACACATTGTCAGGGGTACGGGAAAGGACATAAGATACCTTTTATCCAGAAAAAAATACTGTTCCCGAGGGATAGAAAAAAAATAGTTTTATGTGGTTATCAGTGATCTTTGACAAGTATTTAGGACATCAACCCGAGCGAAGCCGCGAATGAAACCTAGTATGTACGACTTGGCAGGAATTAGTAGATTGTACGTCTGCTAAATGGAGACAAAATCGCGACAGTTAATAAGTGCACAGAGCATTCAACTACTCACAAGTATATTTACCCGACAAAACCAAAATAGCAAAGTTTGAGGAATAAAAGCAGCCAAAAACCCACTCGCCGCTATTTATTAAACGCAAAAAACACAAACAGGTGTAGATTTTTCTTATTACTACCTAGTAAAAGTTGCGATCACAATCGAATAACGTGCAGTAGTAAAAAAATCACATTATCGCACAGCACACCAAGGGCACTTTTAAATAAAATACACACAGATGAATAATCGAACAATTACGGTGGTGGCCTTTTCATTAATTCAAACATTAACAACACACAAGTGTGAATGTCTATAATAAGAGTCGTCACTTAAAATCCGGCACTTTCGAACGAAGGTTTGTGTGAAACTGCTCCGCTCGACATTCCGACTGTACGCCAGAGCCGAGTGGAAAGATAAGACCTCCAATAACACATACATAATGCATGTATATTACGAACCTTTGCTATTTACACATACGAACCAATAAAAATTTTTATGAAAGTACAATACTCGAATATAAACATATTAAAAGATAAACAAAGACAAACATTAAACAGAACAGAGCATTCGCAAAAATATACTAACCTATGTGCAAAGCCTGCGGTTTATCCTTTTATGACACATGCACAATATTAACACAAGAATTGTAATTATAATATTCCTATTTTGCAAAGAAATACAGGAGCACATTTATTAAGACCATTTTTACCTTTTTTAGATAGTACCGAGATCCATTTCTCTCATAAAGTAATAGTGTATTTATGCAACAAGGGTAGAAAGTACGAAATTCACCTTGGGTGTCAATTTCCACCCGAGCCGAAGACAAGGGTGACAAACTCCCGGCAAGAAGGGCGTACTTTCTTCTCTAGGCCCGTGGTAATTTTCACCCGGGATGGAATGTTGACTTTTGTCGCTAAAGAATTTTCAGTTACATTTACATTTATTAAGAAGAAATCAAATGAAAATCGCTGTAACCAAGTCATCATCATGAGGTCGTCAGCCCTAAGACTGGTTGGACACATACCTCCATCCACTCTTTCCTATCCTGAGCTAAACTTCGCATTTCCCTAAAACTAGAACAGCCCACATCCTTGACTATTTGCGAAGAGTAATCTAATCTAGGTCTACCTCTACCCCTCCTAACTCCTGTTTCTGCCTCTAATATGTCTCTGACTAGACCTTCATGCCTGAGAAGGTGTCCTTATAAACTTCCATAGAGTCCTCTGTTCTCCTATTCTTTCCAATACCTCTTCATTTCTAACCTTTTCTACCCACGATATCCACATCATCCGCCTGTAACACCACATTTCGAACGCTTCTAACCCTTTCTTTTCCGCCGCGCCCACTGTTACATGTTTCGCACCCGTACAATATCGTGCTCCAAACATACACCTTTAACAACCTTTTTCGAATTTCTAAATTAACCGTTCGCGAGCATAGAAGTGACTTCCTTTTATTGAACTCCTTCCATCCTGACTTATCTGACTTCCTAGGTATCTAGAATCAGCCACTTCTTCTAATTTTTCGTCTCCTGTCTTTATATTCGCTCTTTCCCTACTTCTTATTCCCTTGCATACCAGTATTTTAGTTTTACTGTCAGTACCGCTTCCATTTTATTTAAAGCTATCTCTAGGTCCTTACTAGATGGTAATACTGCTATATGTAACCAAGTGTAAAAAGAAAAAGTACCTTTATAGGTAATTCATTTTTTATATACTTTTTCGTACTTTTGATTTGCACTTTAAGCTTTATTGAATTTGACAAAGTAGTAAAAGCTTTCGCGACCACTTGATGAACTGGTGCTGTCTTGATTCGGGTTTAAAGGTCCACATCCAGCATCAGAGATGGAAGAAGACCTCTAAAGAAGGTCGCTACTCGTGATAGCGAAACGTTAGGAAGCAAATTCCACCGATGATAACCTTTAGACCTGAATAATGACAGCACCAGTTTATTGAATTTGTTTTACTTTTCGTACATTGTGTTTGTTAATAAATCTTGAGTTGAGGGCTTTAAATAGTAACTAAATAATTATACATTTTCCTTTGATAAAAAGGGAAGACCCGATTTCTCAAAATATGCAGCTACTAACAACTGGGGGTACACAAATAAGTACTCAAATATTAGTCTGAATTCTGAATAACCACCACGTTAATTTGTTCATTTTTTCAAATTGTACGTAAGCAGATGGTTATGGTACTTTACTCAAGAATAAATACCTAAATACGTGTTTTGGTAAATAAAATCAGTATGTTAACAAGTTTATGTGTATTAATAATTATTGCCTGTACCACGAACAGTCACGAGACGGTAATGATTAAGCAAGTGATATTTTGTTAAAGATAAGATGACACAGTTTTTAACACATTTCTTAAATCAACAGTAGTAATATCAAAAATAAATAATAATAATCAATTAAGTTGTCAAAGTACATATTATTGAAGAACCGAGGGATATTTAACATGGGTACTTTATATACATTTAATGTCAAAATCAATTTGCAAAATTAAAGGGGCATTTAGATATTTAATTTAAGTAGATGTAAAACTAAAAATATTTGGACGATTTTCACAGTTTCCTTATTAACCCTGATCGTAAATGTAGTACATTATTTCGCCTTATTAGGCCTTCTTCAGGGGTGTATTCTACTAATTGTTTATGTTTTACCGATTTTTTCTTAAGTAGAACATCTCGTAATGTTTATAGTTACGAGTTTTAATAAAAATCTGTGAAATTAGCCAAGTGTCTATAGTTATATATGCTATACAAATACCTATTTTTTCAATGTCATTTAATTTATAACATTTAATAGCAAATCGGAAGTACTTACGAGGGTGGATTGATAAGTTTCCGGCCTAACCAAGAGATGACGCCACTAGGCCTACCTTGAGGTGACATTCTATAGTACCATCCTTGGATAGCTTGTAGCTATAGTTTCAGCCCGATCTCCTTGCTAGTGTAGGTTTGACAGCACGCTGAACAAGACGCCTCTGTGGTTTTCGTAAAAATGGAAAAGCAGGAAAATCGTGCTGTCATCAAATACTTTTATTTGAAGGGGTTAACGCCGAAGGAAATTAAAAAAGAGATGGACTCAACACTGGGGACATCCTCCCCGTCATATTCAACCGTTAAGCAGTGGGTTTCCGAGTTTAAAAAGGGTCGTGTGAGCACCTCTGATGGGCCTCGCTCAGGACGCCCCGTTGAGGTCACAACTCCAGATATGATCGAAAAAATTCATCAAATAGTGCTGGGAGACCGCAGATTGAAAGTGCGTGAGATAGCTGAGACCTGTAAGATGTCATATGAACGTGTGCAACATATTTTGCACCAACATTTGCATATGGAAAAGCTCTGTGCAAGATGGGTGCCGCGTTTGCTAACAGTCGACCAAAAATTGATTCGAAAAAACATTTCTACCGCAAATTTGTCATTGTATAAGCGTAATCCAAGCGAATTTTTGCGTCGATTCGTAACCGTTGACGAAACGTGGGTCCACCACTACACTCCTGAAACCAAAGAACAGTCTAAACAGTGGATTGGACCAGGGGAACCAACTCCAAAGAAGGCAAAAACAATTTTTTCGGCGAACAAGGTTATGGCTACTGTTTTTTGGGATGCAAGAGGTATTATATACATTGATTACCTTGCAAAGGGTAATACTATCACTGGTCAATACTACGCAGACTTATTGCAACGTTTGAGCCACGAGGTGAAAATTAAACGACCTCATCTGGCGAAGAAAAAAATCTTGTTTCATCACGATAACGCACCAGCGCACACGTCAATCGTTGCGACGGCTAAAATCAACGATCTAAAGTTTGAATTGATGCCGCACCCTCCTTACTCTCCAGACCTAGCCCCGAGTGACTATTTTCTGTTCCCTAATCTCAAAAAATGGCTTGGCGGTAAGAGATTTGCGGACAATGAAGAAGTAATCGAAGCTGTAAATGGTTATTTTGAGGAGCTTGACGAATCAGTCTATAGAGATGGCATTAATAGACTGGAACACCGCTATGAGAAATGTATCAGCCTTGGAGGAGATTATGTTGAGAAATAAAAAAAAAAAATTTTTAAAAACCTTGTTTTTCTTGGTCAGGCCGGAAACTTATCAATCCACCCTCGTATTAGTGCTACAAAGGTCGCAAGTATATTACGTATACCAAATTGAAGGTTTGGGTGTTCTACGTTAATTAATAATAAGAAAGAGTTCTGAACGACACGAACTTTGAAACATAATTATAAAATATAAACATCGTATTTCACGCATCAAATACTATAAAGATAAGATAACCGACAAATACGTAACCTGTATGGTTATGTGCTGCAAAATAGTTTGAAATAGCAATAATAGCTAGAAGGACCAGTTGTTTAGTGCGAAGTCACATTATATTACGATTTCTTCAACAAATTACAATTACAGAAAACAATTGAACAAATTCAGATGTTTTTTTCGATTATTTCTGTATGCATTAACCGATAGGATACGTATTATAAAAATATGTTTTTTTCAAAATATTGTTTCAATTTATTGATAAGACTATACTTAAGCGCAAGCAACGACTATTAGCAAAACAAACGTCAATTTACACGTTTATTATGCTGACACGACAAAGCTATATTTCTTATTTCTGAAACGTACTATAGTTTGAAGCTAATTATTCGCTAATTTGTTATCAAATCCAAAAATTTGTCGCTCCAGAAAATAGACGACATACTAACTTGACATCAAAATGACACCACACATAGCATTATCTCAAAATAGAAATGGCTTAATAGAAAATACTGTAATGACCATAATTTGTCCCAGAAAGAATGCTTTTACTTTTATTCATTTTCTCGCGAGTCCAGCTTCGATTTTTTCGCGCCTTCTACTACAACTTGTCCAGCAAGGGGCAATTGGAAAGACGTCAAACTGATGCTACACATAGTTTGTGTATCTCGAAGTAAAACATCATAGAAAAATGCTGTAAGAACTACAATTTATCGATGAAAAATGGTACCATCGTCGATTTTATAGACTAAAGTCCAATTGACCAGCGAAAAATCATTCAACGAGAAGTTGTAGGCCTTACAATATTTTTCTATTTCAAGATACAGTATATGAGAGTCAACCTGACAGATCTCCAATTGGTTTTTGTTGATCAAGTTGAAGCTCGATTCGCGATAAAATGGAAAAAAATACCATCTTGCAGCGACAAATGTGGACCTTAAATTTTCCTTTTCTTCATAATTTCTACTTGGAGATTATCTAATTCGCACGTCGTATATTTGTCAGTAACAGAGTGCAGAGACAAATTTTTGGATTTAACAACAAATTAGCGGCAAATTATGCTGGACAGGGAACATTGACGGACCAATTGTAAATGTAAAACTTTATCGATTCAGGAGTTATTGTATAGTTTGAGTTCAGTAGAAGGATAAGCGCTTACAACTCCTACAAAATAATTTTACACTGCATAATGAGTTGGTTCAAGGGCCCCACGTGACCCACATCTGATTTTAAATTCGGATCATCGACTGTATAAAAAGCAAGGACCTATATCTCTCTTTTGGAAGGTTGATTACTATACGTAAATGACGACGACAAATACAATGATTTTCGTATGTCGTTGCTCCGCCTTTTGTTAATCTCGAAGAATTCTGCGCATCTACAATAATTTTTAAAACAGATCTGTGTCACATGTTCTCTCACTTGACACAAGAAAACTTGCTTACGACGTTTCCTATTAATTTTATCTCGAAAACTAATTAATTATTTTAAGGAAATGACGCAATCGGATCGCTTAATTCCACTATTTTGCTGGAAAGTGAATTATATAAACTAATTCACAAAAGCTTAACAAACAATCCGCGCAACTTTAAATTAATAATTAGATGAAAAGTACTACTTACTCTCGAGGACTTTTCTCACTACTCTTCTGTTTTTGGTTAGTCCTCTCATCGTCAGTTCTCATTTTGATTTATTAAATAAACAAACACACACACATAATAAGACAAAACCAATTTAAAAAAAACTTCCAAAAACCTGAACTGATGCTGCCCTGATTCGGGTCTAAAGGTCGTCATTGATTTGACTTGCTTCCTAACGTTTCGCCAGCACGAATGGTGACTTCTTCAGAGGTTCTTCCACATCCAGCATCGGAAGTCTTTAGACACGAATCAGGATAGCATCAGTTCACCTATCGGCCGCGAAAGCCTTTACCGATTTTTGAAAAATCTTTTGATAAAAATGCATATCATAATTACGATTACAGTCGTACTCAAAATTAATAGGTATTAAGTAACTAACAAAAATTGTTTTTTAAAAGTCCTTGGAAATGTACTTCAGAATTAATTATTTTTACTCTGAAAAGTGTTTCAACAAAACAACAAAAATCAGATTCATAAAAAATATAGCCAGTTGCACGACCCAAAAGTATTAAAACATATGTTTTCCAGATAAAAAGCGTAACAATTTATTAGAGATTTTGCATGTTACAAACAAAACATGCTTGCAACTCAGTCACACCAATCAAACGGAAACTTCTTAATGTTTCTGACGCAAACGAGAAAACTTTATTATAGATAAGAGTTCTTGTATGACTCCTATAACTACTTAATTACTGACTAATTTTCAAAAATTAGTTTAAACAACTTTATGCAAATTGACCATACTTATCCAATTATTCGTACATGTACATGTCAAATTTGTATTAAACATGTGTTGTTATTACCTACCGAAAAAAATGAAATAAAGTACACCTTTGATATCCATCTCTACCCCTTATTATTTTCGCTAAAATTGCCTTTACCTACACCTTCTTTGGATAAATATTTCTAATTAAGTTCGGTAGGAAATCGACACCCCCAAAACTATAAATTATGAATTTTATTGATCTGTACTCAAGCTCCAAGAGTCGTTTAAATTAAAATTTTAACCGTAAAATAATTTGTCAGCAGGTCTGAAGGTTAGTTATAGGGTGCTAAACTCCTCAATATTAAATTACTGATTTTCAGTGGATGTTTTTCTTGTCCCACAATAATCTCTTTTATCCTAGCTTTTGGAATCATTTAAGATAGGATTATGCCTATGAGATAATTTGTCGGCGGGTCTGAGGGTTATTTAGAGGGTGCCAAGCCCTCCAATATTAAATTATTACTTTCCAGTAGAAGTGTTTCTTGTCCCACAATTGTTTTTTGGATCTAAGCTCAAACAGTCATTTAAATTAAGATTAAAACCGTGAAATAATTTGTCAGAGGGTCTGAAAGTTAATTATAGGGTGTTTAACTGTTTAAATTTGGAAATAATTTTTTAAAGCCAGTTTCAGAGGAATACTGCCCCAACACTGCATGGTCTCAAGCTACCCCAGGAAGCAATGAATCAGTAACTTTTCCAAAAACAAAGAAGTGTGCGGAAAAACTGTCATTTACTTCTTTGTTTACACAAATACCAATCTTAATAAAGTTTGTAACCTTCCCGGTCAAAAACCGAAAAGTAATTGGCAAACAACCAATACTTTTTGCTTTGTGGGTACATGAGCTACCACTGACACAAAACGTTTAGGAGCAGGCAAGTGACTGTAATTAGCTAGATATGACGTCAAATCATACAGTCTTATTTCTGAGTTACTAACAAAATTTGATATTATTTTGAACAAAAACAATGATGACGTCTTTTCACGAGTTTTCAACGTATATTTCTTCTTGCATTACTATGTAAGCTTAAAGAAAGAGAAAATACGTGACTGTTAGTTCTACATGAAAATCGATAAATACAATAATTTATTTAAACCATTCTCTGGTAGGGAGGCACTATTAATGTTTCCCAAAATAGACATTATGACACAATTAGTAAGGGCAATAACTTACAAACACTAAACTTCAATTAGGAGAAAGTAACAAGTCTGTACTTCACTCCACTGTATGTACCTACACACGTTATGGTATTGAAATTTATTATTATGAATATCACAGTTTTAAAAGGGTTTATATTTATTAATGAAAAGTAGGTTTTTAATTGTTTACTACAGGTATTATATCAAACCCTGTCATGTTGCACATTTTAACTACTGCGATTTTTTAATAAAGACAAAATAGGATAACACAAAAGAGCAAGCACGTTCTAACAAGACATTAATAAACAATTATCTAGCATTATTTAAATAAGTGTCCTTATGTCTATTTCGAGAACAAGCTAGTTATAGTTTAACTTCTTATGTCATGCAAAGCTAGCCATTTTTCAAGGCAATTATTGCTATTATAAAAATACTTCACCAAAATATCTATTATATGATTTTATTAACATGAAAGCAATCTTTTGAGTAAATAATACTAAAAAAGAAAAATTTGAATTCTCAACTGCAATATTAAAAACTTTTCTGTTATCTATTTTGGCATGGTTCAAACTAATGTAAGAAAACGATTCATTAACTGGGATTATTATTCTACCAAACTTGCACACCTAAATCATGATTAGTAGGTACATTAATTAATTAAAACATTAATTGGAAAATGTGGTGATGCTGATGTTTTTCTTGTTGCTAACGAAAAGCTAATGCCTATATGTATAGTCCTAACTTAGCATGTGAGCATTCTTCAGTTCTAGTACCTATTTTAGGAACATTATGTTTAGGTTCGTTGGACTTATTTTAAGAACTAATTAAGGCATCCCATGAATTCATTTATTCGATCTTAAAAAGTGCTTACTTATAGGTACGTTTCACTATTTTCCACAAACTAAATACTTAAATCAATTTTAGTTGTTAAATACTTCCATTGGCACATTTGAAAATATCTCTAACAAATATAAGCTACTTTTAACGTTTTATATCTTTAAAATAGGTTTAAACAATTGCAAATAATAATATCAAGGGGGCAAATAGCAAATGGGTATAAGAGTGGGGCCCAAATTAACAAATATTATATGGGTACCTTTTTATTATAGGTAGGTACCTATTTTAAGTCACGAACTCTCAAAAATTAACATACTGTTGAAGAAACTCAGAAACATTTTAAGTAGCAAAGGCCAAAGTACATATGTACTACAATTTTTTATCATGGTACTACAAACACCCATACTTTTTATAACTGTGGTACAAAGAAAATGGATAAGTGGGTGGAGATAGCGGAACCTGGCGCTACCATTGCAGGGGGGCTACAGTGCTGTAGGATGATTAACAAAACCCATACCAGATGTTACAATTGTGTTTTTTGGGTCAAATTGGGACAAGAAAATCGCAAATGGAAACAAAGGTGTACCTTATGTTATACATAAAATCACTTCCATGACGTTGACGACAAGAGTTACCCGAACGGTTTACGAGAAGAAGACGATCGATGCCAGCTGCTATTACTCTTGGAAACAACCTCTGAAGGTTTGACTTTGACAAGTAACAAACGAATACCGTTCAATAGACATTTGACGCAGCCATGTTGAACACAGCAAGAGGCTACGATCGGAGAACGCTATTGCAACGTCATTGACTCAACGACGTAGTGAATTGTAACATAGGTACTTACTGCTAATTTTCATGCCTCCCAGGGGAGGATTGAGTTGCTGCTTGTTGCCCTCTGCAAACGACGTCGTCCTAGGGCGTCCACTCATGTCTATCTTCTATATGTGGAGAGTTTGACGCTAGCGAACTTCATAGATTTATCACATTTCTTGCGACACCCTTTTCACGAGCAACCGAGCGAAGATGGCTCAGTCTCACCGTCACGCACTTTAAACTACCATTTAAAGAACAAATTAAAGTTACCGACATACACGTTATTGCCACACACTTGAAATCAATGCCTGAAATTCCGTTTTCATTGTAAAAGATGTTTAATTTCAATCGTTTGCCACAGGCTTCACCTCACCATTAATTTTGAGATGCTTCAGACATTGACCCGCTCGGCTACCCTCGGAGCCAGCCTAGTAGAACTCTCACTTATCGACTATTCCGTTCTTTAAATTACCGACAACCATCCAATAACCGTGACGTTCTGCCATCTACCATCCTAACTCCGAAGTTTTTGAAAGCGGCATTTTCAAAAAGTTACGCACTTTTTAACTTACTTCTTAATCTAAGTGAAAATAAATAATCTTATTACAAATAAATTTATGTTTTCTTAGAAATGATTTTAAAAGGTGCAATTCGTTAGTATTATAAATAATGATAAATGACAATCAAATAAAACAAAAAGAATAACGAATTTTCACTTTATCTAATTACTTTTGTTTTATTGTTATCAAAGACTATTCTAAATAGTATTAATCCATGTAGAAAAACAGTTTGTGTGTTAGTAAAAGCACTCAGTTCAAATTAATGGGGTTGGTAATTATACAATTTTTTTGGTTTATTTCATTCGATATAGGAAATAAAAAAACCTTAACCATTTTGGAAGTGCCATTTGCATGTGTGCTTTAGGAAATAATAAAAATTTAAGTTTTCCAAAAAATATATTGTTAATTCCTACATTCTACAAAACAATTATTTGATTAATACGGTGGAATTATTGGGCAGGAATAAAAACGCTACTTACTTAACAAATTGGTATTAACTTAGAATGTAGTAATTACATAAAATATAATAAATAATGAAATAGAATAACTTTGGCTACAATAGCGTGATTTAGGAAAGTTTTTAAAGCTCTTGGAGCTGAAAGTAGAAGACAGGAGTAAAAAATATGACTATAAAAAATGACTTAAGTCTTACACATAAAATACATACTAGAACAGGATAATTATAAATAATAAAAGCAATAAAACAAAATGAGTAAAAATTAACTACTTATGTAAAGTAAAAAAAGTAAAATAATTGGAGAAAAACAAAGAAAATACATTTCTTGCGCTTATGTACTAAGTTCAAATAATTTAGAATTATCCTGTCCATTAAAACGTGCAATTAAAGTGAAAATTCAACAACAAAATAGTAACAAAAAGATCAAGTTTTAACACACAAGTAAAAATAAGAAACTTAAGTAAATAGTTAAACGATTAAAACACATACGCACCTTACATACACTATAGTAATAAAAAAGTATCGAATATATCACGTAAATAACTACAAAGTGGATTAATTAAGGAAGAATTAATGTTTTTTTTTTACGATATTTGGCGAGTACAAGTCAAAATACTACGTCAGCGTTGACGCTTTATCGTTTTTATTTTATTGGTGCCAGTTAAAATATAGAAAATAATTGACCCATTTTTTTTAATACGTTTTTGTAAATGGCACTGTATAAAAATTTGTTTTGCATTCTGTACGACGATACAGAGGGTAAAATATACCAAGTGGTTGTATTTAGGTCTTCTATCAAAAAAGGCTGATAGTTATTTGTTTCACTTACCTAAACTACATCCTTCAATTCCATGATTTTGATAAACGTTGTGATTCAATTCGAAAAAATTACGTCAAATTTCATCTTACACTTGCCAAAGTATCTGATGTGTAAATGTACTGATTTTAACGTTTCTTCTAATCACACGGTCTTGTTTTTTGTATTTTCCCGTTGTTGTCTTCTTAATTAATATTAAATGGTATGGTATGAAATGCTAAAAAAGTAAAATGATTTGTAACTTATTTGTTGTTGTTGTGAAAAATCACAGATGTCTTTTTTCTTTTTTACTTGTTGTCAGCTCTTGTTTCTACGATTAGGGGGGTATGATTAAAAATTGACGTGTTTTGTGTGTTTGTATCAGCATTCGCACTTAGAAATTTGACCCATGGCATCAAACGAATAAAATAAACAAATATGGTAATGTCAATGGCAAAGTAGCAATTACAAATTAAAAAAAAAATTAGATATCTTTAAATAAGTTATTCATTTCTATTAGGACAGCATTCCTTGAATTAGGGGTCTTTTTTAAAACCTGTAACGATAAGACCATGATAATATTAGGAGACTCTTTATAAACCTGTAAAGCCAAGCAAATAAGTGTGGCTTTCTGTAATTCCCCTGATTGGCTGCATGGGAGAACTGCCCTTAAAGCTATATGCCTCAGATTTTATATTAATATAAATTCCAAAATACTATACCGAACGTTTATAAATAAACGACTAGTTAATCTTTGTAATTAATTTTTTTTGTAGCCTTATTTCAGTCCAAGTTTCAACCACACATATCTATAATAGATAATTTTCATTAAGATTCTTACGAATAATAATTAATTTTTAACTAGTTTAAAAAATGTGAGACTTGTAACTGCGAGGGCAGGTCGCTCATGCTGACCCACTAATACAGACGAAACTCATCGATAATAATAAAGGATAAACAATATAACTCGACATTTTATAGTTAATAGGCACGAAAATTGCAACTGCAATCATTTTCTACAAACACTTAATCGATTTATGTTTTTAAATGGTCCAAATTTTTTTTTTAGTTTTACAAAATTTCAAGTGCAAGGTTTACTGTCCTATAAAAATGAACTAACTTATAGGTTCACGTTTTAAAGATAGTCACTGCAAGTACAATACATAACAAAATATTTTTTAACATCTCAAATTTGTAGCAGATCTTAAAAAATACATTTATGACACTAAATAAGCTGAAATGGAAAACGCTACAAATTATTGATTAGAAAAAGATTATAGTAGGAAAACATACTTTCCTACTTTAACATAAAAGTAACGGCTGTATCTGTATTGATTACCGACAATTTCTTATCAAAGCGAGTACTGTCGAATGCGCTGTAGGTAGAAAGGCATCACCTGTACATGCGCGGACATTACATTAGATTACTGCGCATGTCAGCACGTCACGTCGACGAGAAAATATCAGTAACGAATACGACCAATTAAAGAATATCAGATTTCATTTTTTTTTAGTAACATTGACAAAATCTAACCGCTATAAAAGCACACGAAAAATCTTTTACATCAGCAACAACTACTCTAGTATAAATATGAATCATCTGTGTTAAATATATATATATATATATTATAATACTCTATTATTTCT
>NW_020438924.1:536006-560199 GCF_000699045.2 Agrilus planipennis
ACTTTTTTAATCATTAGCTCACTAAAAGAAGAATTAACATTAAAAAATTAATCTCTGCAGGTGTAAAAATATTATCCGATCACTTGTTTTAAACGTAGAATTGGAAGTTGATTTTCATCATTTTTCTTTTTGTTTAATTAACTGGGATTTTTAACAATCCTTTTTTGCCTGAAATCGTATACCCTTCGGCAAAAGAAAACTAAATCTGATGGAGTTCGAGGATTTGACGGTTGTCTATGAGTCCGTGGATATATTTCAGGATTTGGAACAAAGGGTTTCGTTTCTTCCAGATTTTCTTCTAATCTTCTCAAGTTTTTGCGATACCTGTGGAATGAAAAGGACGTTATCTAATTTGTCTAAAATTATTACGTTTATTATGGTTTATTTTGCTTGATACTGCTTTTATTACTAAATTTATCAAAAAATCAATTGTATTGCTTAACAAGAAAAAAAACTTTCTAATGGAAAAATATTTATAATAAACTGTAATAAAACTAAAAAATTACACTCACCTGCAATATTCATTAAAGGTAAGTACATAACATTTATCTTCAATGCAAGCCACACTGTTGGTATCCTTATGCCTGGACGCGAAGACTTCATCGTGTTCGTCAGTAGGCTGAGGCCCTTGCTCCGTGTGTTCCGGTCGATAATACCACAATAGTGACATCATCATCTCTCCTAGGAAAAAGATCTCATTTATTTAATTGATAAGGAAAAAAGGGATAGTCAAAAAACCAACCATCTTCTGGATTTTCCCATAAAGCTGCAACTTTTGCCACAAACGGTAGTTCGTTTTTCTTCTGGCCAGCTTTCAATAATACGCAATCTCTAGCTTCTATTCGGTCGCCCTCGACATGTACCATTGCTGGATAGCACGTCCTTACCACCGTCGCTTCGTCACTCTGTTATTAAAAAGGACAATAATACACAAAACGAATACACATAGATTGTACACTTACATTAAGAAATACTTTGGCTTGGAAAGGTTCTCCAGCCCATGTCCACCCGTTCGACCATCTGGGTAGTAAAGCCGATTTACGAGGTTTCGTGATGGCTAATGGTAATGGGGGTTCCTCCTTACATTTTACCTTTTTCCGCGAATTTACTTTTTGCACTTTTTGTTTGCACTGATCTGATGATGGTTTAACGTTTGTACTTTTTATCGTCACTGGTTCTGTTTCGGCCTTGATGAACTTTGATTTGGAAGTGGATTTTGAGTTCGCATCAGACTTTTTGATTGTCCGTGAACCATTTTCCCAGCAATTGCTCACTACACATTCAATAGTCCGATCTACACTGTTTTTAGCAAATAAATTATCAAGCACCACTGGTGCCAGCTTTTTGGTTGTTACACTACACTTGGAATTCTTTTTGGCGACTTTGGATCCCGGTTCCGTGTTCTCATTTAATTCGGAAAGGAAGCATGTCATCACGTATTTGCCTTCTTTCCTTAAGGTTTTGGGATTAACGAGTTGATTATTGGATGTCAGTGGTTTAGACAGTTTTGTGCGTTTGACAACTGAATCATCCTTTGAGAGGGCCAGTTTACGTTTCTTCTTGGACGATTTTGTGGTGACCAATTTAGGCGATGTACTATCCGTAATTAATTTACGTTTACCGTTGTTGATTTTTACGCACGGTACGTTTTTCTTAATCAGATCTTTGTAACTACCATTGGCTTTTACTTTATCTATTTTGGGCTTTTTAGACGGCAAGACAATGGGAGCTTCCCCTTTCTCAACTTCTTTTGACATGGACAGTTTTCTTTTCATGTTTTTCATCTTCACATTTTCTGCTACAGTTTTAACGCACGGTAAGAGCTCCTCATCCTTAACTTCCTGTCTTTTAGATTCTTCTTCGATCACGTTATCATCACTTTCTTTGTCGCTCTTTTCTTCTTCTTTAACATCTACCTCAGTCGATCTAACGTTCATTTCAAAATTATTTTGTGTTTCTGTAGTAGTTATCAGAGTTTCTTCCGATAAAATAACGGATTCGACATTGTTTGCTATATGTTTTAAATCTGAAGATTCTACTTCATCGAGTTTTTCTTCCTTTTTTTGTTCTGGGCTCTCTATTTCTCTTTTTACATTGGCTATGTTCGCATTTTGCTGGGGTGCTTGACACATCAGCAACATGGTATTTTCCGGAAAATTAGCAGCAATATTGCTCCTGACCATGCTTTTTCCAATGCGAGCTTTCCGACATTTTTCTGCTGGTTTATACTCTGTTGTTCCAATGGATTCTTGTTTCGGAGCTGGCGGAGGTGGTTGGTACGTAGCGCCGGCAGGTGATGGAGGTGGTGGCATTCCTGCAGACCCTCGGGCTGGACTAGGAGGATCGGTAGCATTAACTGGCTCCAGTGGAAGCGCCAGGGCTACCGGTGGAAGTGGAAGCGAATCTTTGGCGATGGACATGTGTACAGACCTCTTACTATCACCAGTAAGAGGTCCAGCATGTACGTTTTTTGGACACGACTGCATAGGACATGGGCAGCTTGAGTAAGCAGCATCTGAAAAATATAATTGTCATTTACAATCACTGCTAATTAATAGCAGTACACCAAATAGTTTTGTTTATCTTACATTTTAAACAGATCATGAAGTTACCAATCACTACTGAACGGATACAAAAAAAATAGCCGACTGTGCAACTCAAAGAACCTACACATTGGTAATTGGCAAAATTTTTTAGAAGAAATGCAATAATTATGACAGTACTATTTATGTACTTATTCTTATCTTATCTGCATTTACGATTAGCTGATTACTTACAATTAGAGGTGAAATATATAGGTTTGCATATCATCTATACATATTGCTATCTGATATAAAAGTAGAGATTCAAAATACCCAAGGCCGTCCGTGGATAGATAGGATATAAACACTTAAATCTGTAAGTACTCACTTAAATATGGGATAGTTCTCGTGGGAGTTGAATGCGTGTAACAGGATGGTGGAGGGGCCGGCCCGTATCCTGAGTAGTATGGGGGCGCATAAGGATCTAGTAACGTCGGCGGGGGGGCGTAACTTTCAATAAGAGCTGAAGGAGGATGCGCTCCTGGGGGTTGCTGATATGATGAACCGTTGGCGGCCGGATTCGCGGCGACCATCTTGCAAGTGAAAGCGAGGACAAATAATTAGTTTTAAAATCATGACGATTGAGTAAAACATTTATACCTGTTGTCCTGGAGGATTCGCTGTTGGTTGAGGCGGGTTATAGATATCCGATGGGGTTTGGAAGAACTGCGCCCCTGACGGGGGCGCTAGGTACCTTCGATAAGCTGTGGGATATGCTTTGTGTAGATAGGGAGGTGTGGAATAGCAAAGGTCGTGGTGTGGGTATGAAGGAGCAGGTGGCGGACCAGGGTAATATTGAGGAGTGTAGCTGTAGGAATATCCATGGTGGGGTGACGAATACTGACTGTACCTAAATGAAACAGGTGGCGGCGGTTGTGTTGGTATGGTTTCCTTTACTACCGGCGGTGATGTGATAATTACCTGGAATAAATAGATACACTCTGGCTAGTGTTTCGCATTGCTAGTCAAGAAAACAACAATGAAAACGTTGGAAATGTCAACAATTTCGACATGCAATACTTTAGACTTATTGTCTTGTTAACCCATTAAAATTAATTAATTATTGTTGTTTTAATTATCCATACACCTCAACACCGAAATTAAAACGAATACACCAGAAAACAAACACTAAAGATAAGGATCGTAATAAGTTTAATAATAAGCGAAATTTGCCACAGGTGGGCATGTTGATATTCTTTTGGATTATTCTGTCCTACACATCAAAACCTTATCAATAATATCTGCGAAAGCATAAAGAACAATATGAGGAAATAATTTAAGACGTTAATGGGAAACACCTACTCACATTGGTCCAATAAATAATGCCTAAAATACGATAATTTACTGGCCCTTCTTACGAATAAAAAGGTGACGTCATTCCTCGAAACTCGAGTGCACAAGAGTGTTTAAGTGTGGGGAGCGCGTGCAATTTATTTTAAAAATAATAATGCACACTGCATAAAGGGTTCTAGAAAATGGGGGAAATGTACGCTTCAACGGCATGTAAAGTATAGATTAGGGTGTAAGGGTGTAGGATGACTTACATCACTGTCCGATGACTCGGTTGCGGAAGACGGGGGTGGAGGTCGTAGCGTCGGTTGCTGGGATGAGGGTGGTGGGGGCGTGGGCGACGTCGACGGCTCTGACGACAGCGGTGCTGCTTTTGTGGGGGCTAGAGTTGGCGGTACCTGCTGCTGAGGATGACCCCCGTGCGGAGGGGCGGTTATCAGCGGCCCAGCAGGCTGATAATAGCCTGAAAATAGAAACAAAATTTAAACTTAGAAACGAGTAGTTTAATTTTTATTTTCCATAGACATTTAGATTCCGAGAAATTGTTTTTGATTACTACTTCAATATAAATTACTTTCTATTATCATCAGTGATGAATAGAAAGTTCATTTACCATTAAACAGAAAATAGGCCAGGCGTTTATTAATTGTGTATTATAAATCTACATAACATTGTGGAAAAATATGAATAAAAAGGAAATTTTACAGCCAACAAAAATATGAAATAAATAAACAAGAACACATTCTTTTGTTACGAACTTTAGACTGCACATAAATCAGACCGTTCTTTGTCAAAAATCTATCATCATTAACCAGACACAGATTCTGTTTTTGATCTTATTAGAGTTTATCAGAGTACCATGGGCAACCTCGATCTATGAATGAGCAAACCGAAGAAACTCCTAATGAGCAAGTTGATCTAATATTCAAATACAGACAGGACCATTTCCTGCTACTGAAGGATTAGCAATATTTCGGTAGCTGTAAGTTATCTCATCAATTCAGTTGAACATGTTGGAATGCCTTAGTTATACTCCAATAGCAGCTAATACCCACTAGATGGCAATACCCTGACTTTACTTGGATATTATATCAACTTGCTCTTTAAGAACTTCTTCGGTTTGGTCATTTCGGAGGACACCTTCTTAGGGAATCTGACACTACCCAGTCGTATGGATGGCTGGATGTATGAAGATTTTCCGTCTCCCACGAAAAATATTAATATATGAAGCCTGCCCATGGTGTGCTGATGAGGTTTAAATAATGTCGAAATTACGATCAATGTCTACCATTTTTGATCAAGAACATTTTACAAAATGTGTATATATTGCGCTTATCAATTATAGAGAAATAGGTAATACGCAGTGGTTCTATTAAAGGGAACGGAAATTCGATGACTTCAGACGTCTGCGAGAGTTTGAAACTTTTATTCCAAAGAAAGTATTACGGAAAGAGCGATTTAAAAATTAAACGACCAGGTGGCTATCTAATAGACCACCATAAGTTATTTAATCAACAACAATTTCGAAAATTATATCTAATTATGAGTAAAACAGTGACAAGAACCGCCCCAACATGATTGGCTTTTAACAACCATGACTTGTAAGTGCACAAACGACTGTTATTACAAGTTTTAAAACCAAAACATTCGTTTCTATCATAGCATTTCATTAACTCATAAACTACACCGGCTTAATCACAATAAATTCTACATCATTAAGTTAGTGCTGTAAACGTGTCTTCTTCGCATCTCATGTGTCTTCCGTTTAATTAATGATTCACAATTAGCATCTAAACTAATAGGCGTAAAATTTCTTTAATAAAGACCTTAATTTATCGCGAACACATATTTATCATTTTAAAACCCGCTTTCCAAAATATTTAGTTTCAAAATCGTTTGTAAGGTGTTCCTTTCTGATATATCAAAAACAAAAAAAAATAATAGACTGGGAAAAATCCTACAGATTACGTAATTTCAATAAAAATTGTTTTGAAATTGGTAAACAAAACAATGCTTTTGACAAAATCACTTTTCAAACAGGTGATTAGGGGTATAATATGAGTAATTGACAAGACATACCCTTAGCTGGTGCTACTTATACTGAGAGGAAAAATTACCAGTAAAAGTTCATATGGTTTTTAGTAAAGTTTATAGGGTTCTCTTAAAGTTATAAAAAACTTTACTTAAAGGAAGCACCTTACATGCAAACAGAGCCTATGGCGCTTGTTGGAGGTATTGAACAAACATGTTGCTTCAATTTTTTTTTAAATTTTAGTGTAATAAAAAGTTAAAAATCTTTTTATTGACCACGATGAAGAAGAAGGGTTTTTAACGAAGTTAAAACACGTAAACTTATAGAGGCTGATTATTTTACCAACGAACATAAAAACATACTTTTTAGTACTTTTTAACTTATTTTTTTTTATTTAAGAAGATTTAGGATATTAAAAAAGGGACACTACGAATAAGTCTTAAAACTTACAAAAAAAGGACAGGGATGTAGCAATCCTAACAGGTCCTAATATCTCTTCAACGAATGTATTAAATTTAAAGTGTTCATTAAAAAAATATGTAAGGTCTATTTAAATAACAGTTATACCACCTACTGGTTTTGCCTGTCATCTAAAACAGACGAGTCTGATGACATTGGAGGCCCAATTTTGATCAATCTTTTCCGGATAAAAGCGAATTTATTAGCGGATGTTAATTTTGTAATACAACGGCATCTTTACTTACGCTGCCAGCTTTTCAGGCACGATTCCCGGGTCCGTTATATTTCTCTCGTTGTCGACGATAAAAGGAGCAGAACGCTTGTTTGTGTCGTCGATTGTGAACTGCTGCTGACCTCAACTTGGCATTCAGGTCAGCGACTGTTCGCGTCGTCGTTACCGTTTTACACATAAACCAAACTGCGAAAAGGATAAACGCGACGCGGGCGACAATTTAACAATGCCGTGCCGATTGCTCCGAAATGAGATCGCGAAGAGCCATCAGAACGAACATAATTACCGCTTTGATTGATTGATCTGTCACCCACTAAACAGAACAAACAAATTTGACTTTGCATTTCTTAAGTTTTTTCATTTATACTTAAATCTTATAAGATTTTAGCCACAACTTTGCTCGCGTAGATACCCGTCAAATATCAACGACGACTACATAAAACTAATTTTTTATCCCTCGGGAACAGTATTTTTTTTCAGGATAAAAGGTACTCTATGTCCTTTTCTGTACCTGTGACAATGTCTCTTACTAGATTTTAGCCACAGCTTTGCTCGCGTAGATGTTCTAAATACCCGTCAAAGATCATCGACGACTACATACAACTAATTTTTTTATCCCTCGGGAACAGTACCTTTATTCTGTATAACAGGTACTCTATGTCCTTTTTTGTATCCCTGACAATGTCTCTTACTAGATTTTACCAGCGGCTCTGCTCGCGTAGATGTTCTAAATACCTGTCAAAGATCATCGACGACTATATAAAACTAATTTTTTTATCCCTCGGGAACAGCACCTTTACTCTGGATAAAAGATACTCTATGTCCTTTTCTGTATCCCTGACAACGTCTCTACAAAATTTCATAATGATCGATTGAGTAGTTAAGGCGTGAAAAGCCGACAAACAAACAAACTCACATTTGCATTTATAATACTAGTTAGGATAATTCATTAGGACCGTTAGGAGTGTGTTCAAACACGTACCTACATGATAACTAGATAAAACATTATTTTTTTGGGTCATCAGTGATCAGTCGAAATCGTCAGACATGAATCGTGATTTCGAATTCTTTAGTTGACTATTTCGACATGCCTATCATGTCGATTAGCAGCTACGCCGTGGGTTTAGGTACTTTGACAAGTTGATATTCCTAATTGAAAAAGAACCTTGTCAAGTATTAACTAACTCACAATTATTAGTGCCAAATATCTACAAATAGCGTTTACTATGCCGCGCCGCCTGTAATTATTAGAAACTATTGTAGATAGATTAATATCAATGACATCATAATAAGAAACCATCAATAAATTCTTAGACAGCAACTGATCGAAATCGCCAGTGCAGTGTGTATGTACGAGGGTGGATTGATAAGTTTCCGGCCTAACCAAGAGATGACGCCACTAGGCCTACCTTGAGGTGACATTCTATAGTACCATCCTTGGATAGCTTGTAGCTATAGTTTCAGCCCGATCTCCTTGCTAGTGTAGGTTTGACAGCACGCTGAACAAGACGCCTCTGTGGTTTTCGTAAAAATGGAAAAGCAGGAAAATCGTGCTGTCATCAAATACTTTTATTTGAAGGGGTTAACGCCGAAGGAAATTAAAAAAGAGATGGACTCAACACTGGGGACATCCTCCCCGTCATATTCAACCGTTAAGCAGTGGGTTTCCGAGTTTAAAAAGGGTCGTGTGAGCACCTCTGATGGGCCTCGCTCAGGACGCCCCGTTGAGGTCACAACTCCAGATATGATCGAAAAAATTCATCAAATAGTGCTGGGAGACCGCAGATTGAAAGTGCGTGAGATAGCTGAGACCTGTAAGATGTCATATGAACGTGTGCAACATATTTTGCACCAACATTTGCATATGGAAAAGCTCTGTGCAAGATGGGTGCCGCGTTTGCTAACAGTCGACCAAAAATTGATTCGAAAAAACATTTCTACCGCAAATTTGTCATTGTATAAGCGTAATCCAAGCGAATTTTTGCGTCGATTCGTAACCGTTGACGAAACGTGGGTCCACCACTACACTCCTGAAACCAAAGAACAGTCTAAACAGTGGATTGGACCAGGGGAACCAACTCCAAAGAAGGCAAAAACAATTTTTTCGGCGAACAAGGTTATGGCTACTGTTTTTTGGGATGCAAGAGGTATTATATACATTGATTACCTTGCAAAGGGTAATACTATCACTGGTCAATACTACGCAGACTTATTGCAACGTTTGAGCCACGAGGTGAAAATTAAACGACCTCATCTGGCGAAGAAAAAAATCTTGTTTCATCACGATAACGCACCAGCGCACACGTCAATCGTTGCGACGGCTAAAATCAACGATCTAAAGTTTGAATTGATGCCGCACCCTCCTTACTCTCCAGACCTAGCCCCGAGTGACTATTTTCTGTTCCCTAATCTCAAAAAATGGCTTGGCGGTAAGAGATTTGCGGACAATGAAGAAGTAATCGAAGCTGTAAATGGTTATTTTGAGGAGCTTGACGAATCAGTCTATAGAGATGGCATTAATAGACTGGAACACCGCTATGAGAAATGTATCAGCCTTGGAGGAGATTATGTTGAGAAATAAAAAAAAAAAATTTTTAAAAACCTTGTTTTTCTTGGTCAGGCCGGAAACTTATCAATCCACCCTCGTATCTTAACTTTGAAATAATTTGTTCTAATCCATACAACTGTAGGGATAGATATAGGGGGCAAAAGATTAGTATGCTTAGATTTGCAAATGATATAGCAGTATTAGCATCTAGCAAGGAGGAGTTAGAGATAAATTTAAATAAAATGGAAGCGGCATTGACAAAACTGTAGGTACTGTATGAAAATGAATAAAAGTAAAACAAAAGTACTGGTATGCAAGCGAAGCAAAAGCAAGGAAAGAGCGAATTTAAAGATAGGAGACGAAAGATTAAAAGAAGTGGCTAATTTTAGGTATCTAGGAAGTCAAGACGCAAGGAGTAGTATGGATATAAAGCAGAGGATAGCGCAGGGTCGAGTAGCCTTCAATAAAAAGAAGCCACTTCTATGCTCGCGAAACGAGTAATTTAGAAATTCGAAAAAGGGTTTCAAAGGTGTATGTTTGGAACGCAGCACTGCACGGGTGCGAAACATGGACGATGGGCGCGGCGGAAAAGAAAAGGTCAGAAGCGGTGTTATAGAAATGAAGAGGCATTAGAAGGAACAGGAGAACAGAGGAGTCAATAAAAAGTAGGCGAGATAGGATGGTAGGACACCTTCTCAGGCATGAAGGTTTAGTTAGAGACATATTAGAGGCAAAAACAGGAGTTAAGAGGAGCAGAGGTAGACCTAGATTAGATTACTGTTCGCAAATAGTTAAGGATGTGGGATGTTCTAGCTTTGAGGAAATGCGAAGATGGAGTGGAGGTGCGTGTCCAACCAGTCTTGGGACTGATGGCCTTATGATGAATCCGTACATTAAAGTTACCTACGTTCGATAAATCATGAACAAAATGCAATTTGATAAGGACACAGGCCCCATCAGCATCCAGGCCGGATCCAGATTTACTAGTGTAGATCTCCTATTGCGGTATATTAGGTACGGTCTACATCAGGGACTGAGTAGCAATATCCTTTTACGGTATGCCCTATTTAAACTAATTTTGTCCTGATGTCGATATCCCACCCGAGTCCTTTTGTAACATCCCCAAAAAAGACTGATTCGACCACCATGTGGATAAATCCTATTTCAAGTCTTTAAGTCTGCTATCAGACAGAGAAATAAATGAGTAATAAAGTAAAGTATAAATTCAAATGTAGGACTTTTAAATCTTAAAAAAAGTCTACATATTACCATCAACAACTGAGGCCGTCAGTGGTAGCAAGCAGCTGCAGCTCAAAGCGTACCAGCCGTTTGCAGCTTCTCAGTTCCCAATTTGCATACAAAACCCCCGTTTTGATTTAATCGGATTCCTAACAGGTGTCTGCGACCACTGATGGACAATTCAAACGCTATCTGACACAATTGAATATTTTATTACCGCCACAATTCGATTTAACGGTCGTTTTTCGTTTATTATATTTATGGGAAGGTATACACGACATGATGTAACCGATGGTTTTATTACCTATCTGCACCATTGTCTTTAAATGTTCAATTGTTTGTACAATTCTATACGATTGAGAGCTGTCGTTTTTGCAAAGGAAAAGAATCTCTTAAGGCGTTAAAGATTAATAATAATTGATGGAATACACTTGTAGTTGTTTGTTGAGATTTTTTTTGCGTCTACGAAACGCTAAAAACTATAACAATGAGATAATATTAATTAAATTGATAATTTCTGAAGTGTTATCTTGACAGTGTTCGACATTGATTATTATTTATTGTCCGTTAAAACATTATTTAAAGTAAACAGTGCAAACCTTGTAAGTACCTGCACAATTTAATTGTAGTCTTGGTTTTTATTGTATTGTAGGTACAATCCTTGAATTACGATCTTAAAACATTAATGCTCGTTATCTTTTACCTTTAAAAGGGTTTTAAACTGTTGGTTTTATTTTTGTGCAAGATTTACCTGAATAAATCTTAAAGTAGGTATAAATTTAAATACAGTAAAAAAAAGTTGCACTAATTTAATTAGACTTAAATGCAAAACTGCAAAACGATTCACATGAGAATTTAGATAGTGCTAATTTAATAAACAACTAAATTTTAGTGCTTCATTCCTTAAATGTAAATTAATTAGGACTATGATAGCATATCCATGTCAAAATATCTTAAAATAAACTAATTTGTTTCCAACAGTATAATTTAGAGCTATTTAAGTGTTTGTATCAGAAGAACTGCCATTAAAATATGCATAATTATATCGGACATGTTGTAAAATCATACTTTCTTCCTTCTAGTAACCAACTGTTACAAGTTAACACCGAAAATGGTTAAAATAAATTAACCATTTGAAAAATATTGCTTGAGATTTTTTGTAAACAAAATCATGATGTGGATACCGTCGATAGAAAAGGTTAGAAATGAAGACGTATTAGAAAGAATAGGAGAACAGAGGACTCTATGAAAGTCAATAAAAAATAGGCGAGATAGGTTGGTAGAACACCTTCTCAGGCATAAAGGTCTAGTCAGACATATTAGAAGCAGAAACGGGAGTTAGGAGGGGTAGAGGTAGACCTAGATTAGATTACTGTTCTCACTTAAACAGTTACGGATGTGGGGTGTTCTAGTTTTAGGAAAACGTGAAGATTAGCTCAGGATAGGAAAGAGTGACGACCTTATTTTGATAATGATGAAAAAATAAAGTCATTATAATTTTCTAAAAGGTACCATTACTTTGTTTCCCGAGGAGAACGACCGATAAACTTCTGTCTTGACGACGGGAATCCAGACAGAGTCCTTATTGACCACTGCTGAATCCTGGCCGTCTCCAGGTATCTTTTCCATACAATTGTATTGTAAGTATGTAACAATATGGTAAAGGAATGACAAAAAGTCGAACAATGTCGATCACAAGGGAAACAAAAATAGACCCTTTATTTTGCGCTTAAGTGGAAACATATGCGGGAAATATATAGACGATCCATTTTATAATTCTATTTAGTTGAAAATAGACTTAAGCCGAAAATAATGGGTAACTAAACAATGTCTGCTTCCAGCCGTTTTATTGTTGTATTAGTTAGGCGCCTGAAACGCAGTCTTTTCGAGTATTTTTTTTTCCATTGTGATAAAGTAGCAATGAGCACAGACTACAAATGATGCATTTCGTTTTTGAAGAAACCGTTTGGTTATTGACGTCTCGAAAAGCTATAGACATGCTTCATAAATTTTAATGTTCCTTTTGCTGTTATTTACTCAACAATACCAATTTAAAGGGTAATGAATAGGGGAATGTTGTCTTTAATCGACAGCTGTTGAGAATAAATATGCTGTTTCTTTATATTGTTAATGTGGTAATTCTGCAGTTTAGCATAAACAGGCTCTTCACATTATTTTATTTTAAACTACCTACTTGGAAGCTGTTTATTTTGGTTCAACGAATAAAAACTAATACAAACGTGCTGGCAATAGATGTAATTATCCGGATGCCAGCAATATATATATACCGCATATACGTATGTACAAGCCAATAACGGATGCTTTTTGACGTAAAATATATACATTTCCGGGTAAAGGACATACCTTTTCGGACAACGGATATGGATTCCTTTTACCTGCTTTATAAACTACTAGTGACCCGCCCCAGCTTCGCACGGGTGCAATGCTGATACTAAATATATTTTTGTTTTGTTTAGATTATTATCGAAAAGGGAAAATCTTCAAAAGATACCCCCTGAACATACTAAATATACTACAGAATGTCTTTATATACAACATTCACAGTTTTTTTGTCATTAGACAATACAAACCGGCCTCCCGGCTGGTACCGCCGCAACCGCTATGTCCCTGCATTTTAAATCTGTAATATCTTCGAAAATATTCATTTAAATTACATGCTGTAAAGGGCGATATTGATCTATATTAAATGCACAATGTATTTAAGGTACTTAATTGGATAAGAATTAATGCTGTATTGCCTACAATTGCTTCGTAAATAAGTCATTATTTCTCATAAAAAATAAAGGATAAAAAAGGTTATTGTGGGTTATCCTTAAGAGATAGACATATACCATCCCGGACTTTTTTGTATACTCTTTTAAGATGTACAATATTGTAGAACATTATTTTGATCTATCTCGTAGGGTTCAGCCAGCATTTGCAATGTAAGCGCAAAAAATATGCTTATTTACGACATCACATTAAAAACCTGTAAAATTATCAGTGTTTTCCTACTATATTATGCATGTATTATACATATAAACCTTCCTCTTGAATCACTCTATCTTTTAAAAAAAACCTCATCAAAATCCGTTGCGTAGTTTTAAAGATTTAAGCATACATAGGGACAGACAGCGGGAAAGCGACTTTGTTTTATACTATGTACTTAGTGATTATCGCGTTTAATACAATATAAGTACTTGGAATCAACTGCCTTTAAATACTTTAGAATATGAAGCATAGAATTTAAGATATCATGACTTATTATCGCAAATAAGTTGAGATATTATTGTGTATAGTATAGTATTATATAGTATATATATAATAATAATAATCCCTTTGCCCAATTATGTCGTTTCAACGAAATCTTTTACATTTTCAACGAACCAACAAGTGTACTTCCTGATATTGTTATTGAAAGACAACCAAAACCAGACGCATCAAGTCGAACAACAGTAAAACGATTGCAATTTAAAGTATTATTAGCTACAAAACGGCCTAATAACACAATATTACTTGAGAGCAAACCATTTGCATTTTGTATTTAAATACTTTTTAAAAACGCATTTTGCACATCTCTAGTTATAACACTGATATGTAGCCCTGATAAGGTCCTATGTAGTCCTGATACGGACAAAGACCCACTGTTTAGCCCGATCTAACAGTAAATCTGAATACCCATTTTAACCCTTTAATGACATCCTATTTAGATTGATTTGTCCTTGGCATAAACATCCCATCATCTATCTCAACTCTTTTACGACATGCCCTATTGAAACTGACTAATTTCCAGACCGTATAGTCAGGCTCAAGCTCAATCTTAATCAACTCTGTTAGGTATAAGTACTAGTGAATTTTCATTTTTTCTCCTTTTAATATCCATGAAAAGATTAGAATAAGTAACCTGATACACAAACGGAAACACATTACGAATTACCTATCTAATGGGTTCGGATGCAGCATTTGGATACACAATAAAAACTGTAGTGTAAATACATATTTGGTAGGAACTATCGGCCTTTCTTCGCGTCTTTATGCCTCTATACATTCAGATCGTCAGATCTCATCGTCTAATCCATCCACGTAACGGAGCGGCATAGCCTGGAGGTTTAGACCATTGCGTAGCATTCGGGAGGACGCTGGTTCGATTCCGGTTCCATCTGCCTTGGTCCAAGTTTTTCTGTGGTTTCCTTGGATCACTTAGGCAAATGCTGGAGCAGTAAAATTCCACAGATAATCTTTCATTCTCTTCCGTCTTCATTTCGTCCGTCTCATTTTTCTCACTCGAACTACCACCCACCCATTCTCACGATTCCTGAAGAGGGTCTTCCGCCCTACCTTCTGCCGTAGTCCAGAGGGACTGCTCGCCCACCAGCATTACTGGCTGGTGGGAATGAAGCACCCGAAAGTTTTTTTTAATCCGTCCAAGCGGGTAGGTATATATAGATATCTGAACGACAATCTTGTTGTGTAATTCCCGAAAGCTGCGATTGTTTAGTTAGATAGTTTCATTCCAACAGCTACAATCTAATCTAGATTTGTACCTCCCTGCTTATTAATTCTTAGTTCTTCATCTAAGTTAAAAGAAACCAGTAAAAGCAGCTTCTATTCGTACAACTAAGCAGTTAATACGTGAATCGATAAATTCAGTGACCCTAAAGTTTTACAAAAGCATGACACAGTAGGTGTTATGGCGAAAGCAATTCAAACTTGTATTGCATGAGGTCTCTTTCCGAATAAACGAACATCGGGCGGCCATTTCTAGTTGGGACTACAGCAGAGTGGTCGGGGCGGTGCGGCAGGAGAACAACGCAGTGTGAGAGAGCGGGGGGCCCGAAGATAGGCGCTTCCGCGCGACTCAATCAGACGAATAATGTAAGCGTGCGGCCGTAGTGTGGCGAGTGTGGCTCTTTCTTCGTCATCGTCTTTTTATTAGGAACGAACGTGGCAAAATCGCACGTAGGCACTCTAAAAACGTCCGAGTGCAACTGCCGTAAACACCAATTGAAATGTGATACTTCGAACCAATTAAATCGATCCGTTTAAATTCGGCAAAACATACAATAAAGTACATATTCATAATAACCAAACCGCCCCATTTATATCAAGTTATTTTTCTTAGTTCTATACGTATATTTATTGCTCCAAATAGACAAAATGAGCCTGATATCAAGCTGGCACCGCACATAGCGTATCTCGAAATAGAAATGGCACACAAAAATACTGTAAGGGCTAACAATTTGTCATTAATATGTTGCTGAAAGTTGGTATTTTTACCTAGCTGGCCAGCGAAGAAAGATTACAAAGTAGCAAAACTGACGCTGAAGGATGGTTTTTCGGCCTTCATATTTCGAGATACACTATGTGTGGTAGCACCTTGGCAGTTGGACAGCTGCAGGATGGGTGCCACCTTTTTTAGGACAAATTTTAGACCTTACTGCAGCGACAAAATGGGTAAAAGTACCATCATTCAGCGACAAATTCTATCTCTTACAGTATTTCTGTACGTCATTTCTACTTGGAAATACACTATGTATAAAGCCAGCTTGATGCTCTCCGGTAATTTTTCGCTGAACAGCTAGAGGATGAGGTTAGCGACAAAATGGGTTAAAGTGTCACCTTTCAGCGATAAATTCTATCTCTTACAGTATTTCTTACGTCATTTTTATTTGGAAATACGCTATGTACAGAGCCAGCTTGGCAGCTCTCCGATAATTCTACGCTGGACAACCGGAGGAAGAAACTACTGACAAATGAGTTAAAGTACCATCTTTCAAAGACAAACTCTAACCTTTATAGTATTTCTCTACGTCGTTTTTATTTGGAGATACTCTATGTAGAGAGCCAGCTTGGTAGATTTCCGATCGTTTTTTGCTGAACAGCTGGAGGATGAGGCTAACGACAAAATAGGTTGAAGTGGCACCTTTCAGAGACAAATTCTACCTCTTATAGTATATTTCTACGCCATTTCTACTTGGAGATACGCTATGTGTAGAGCCAGCTTGGTAGATTTCCGATTGTTTTTTGCTGAACAGCTGGAGGATCAGGCTAGCGACAAAATGAGTTAAAGTACCACCTTTCAGCGACAAATTTTACCTCTTACAGTATTTCTCTACATTTCTACTTGGAAATACATCATGTAAGAGTCAGCTTGGTGGCTCTACGGTCATTTTTCGCTGGACAGCTGAAGGAAGAGACTAGTGACAAAAAGGGTTAAGGTGCCATCTTTAAGCGACAAAATTTTAGCTCCTTATAGTATTTCTCTAAGTCATTTCTACTTGAAGATACGCTATGTATTGAGACACCTTGACGGTTTTCGCTGGACAGCTGGAGGACGAGACCAGCGACAAAATAGGCTAATGTGGCACCTTTCAGCGACAAATTCTGCCTCTTACAGTATTTTTCTACGTCATTTGTACTTAGAAATACGCCATTTTAGAGCCAACTTGATGGCTCTGCGGTCACTTTTCGCTGGACAGTTGGAGGAAAAGACTAGTGACAAAATGGGCTAAAGTACCATCATTCAGCGACAAAATTTTAGCTCTTTATAATATTTCTCTATGTCATTTCTACTTGGAAATACGCTATGTATTGAGACACCTTCGCGGTTCTCCGGTCGTTTTTCGCTGGACAGCTGGAGGACGAGACTAGCGACAAAATAGGTTAAAGTGGCACCTTTCAGCGACAAATTCTAGCTCTTACAATACTTCTCTATGTCAATGCTATTTAGAAGTACGCTGTGTATAAAGCCAGCTTGGCAGCCTTCCAACTGTTTTTCGCTGAACATCCGGAGGATGAGGCTAACAGCAAGAAGGACTAAAATGCCACCTTTCAGCGACAAATTTTTGCTCTTACAATAATTCTCCGAGTCATTTCTACTTGCGGATACGCTATGTATTGAGACAGCTTGGCGGTTCTCCGGTCGTTTTTCGCTGGACAGCTGGAGAATGAGAGTAGTGACAAAATAGGTTAAACTATCACCTTTCAGAAATAAATTACAGGATTTCTCGTTTCTACTTTGAGATACGCTGTGTATTAGCCATTTCGGCAACACTCTGATCGACTTTCGCTAGAAGCTATAGGCTGAGACTAGCGACAAAATGAGTAAAAGTATCATCATTCAGCGACAAATTTCTATTAGTTTCAATTTTCTTGTACGAGGTTTATCAGCGTTGAAGTTTTATTGTCTGCCGTTTGGAACAAATTAATTTTGTTTTCCGAAACAAAAGCTGTTGCCAATTTCGCATATTGGTACAGCACTCTCTCACAGTTCCGCGACTAATCGCAATTAGACGACCGAATAATAATGACGAGAGCCAGAAAAAAAGTACATCCTTGAACGATGATGGGTGTGGGTTCAAAAACCAGCGAAGTTCGCTAATCTCCCGCGGGGAATGACCGGGCAATACCTCGTTGTCTTGTTGCTATATAGTGCGAACGTGTGTGTGTGTGTTTGTCAGCAAACGTTTGTGTGTATTCCGTACGTGCCACGTTCTGATGTGTAGCGGCAATTTGCAAACTTGTGTTGCCGTTCATAGGCAATAAAATAGTTTGTACTCGAGTGTTCACGTACTGAGTTGCAGGTTGTCAAAAGCTCGGGCGTTTGACACTCACGTGCATAAATCTTATAATTAGTGTTGCATAAGACCAGGGCTGCAGGCAGCACCACGCTGCCGAAGAAGTTTAATAACAAAGCACACGTGCAACTATGCGATCTGTCAAGTTTGTTTTTAAAAATGATATATAATTGCCAAAGCACACACATTACTTTTGCAATTAATCATTAGCAAAAAAAACACACTACATAAAACTGAAGTCCTGCTCCCTAATAAGAGAAATCTTAGCAAAACGTGTTGCTACGATACCCACTTTCTACCATAATGTTATTGATGGTACTTCCATGAACTTGGTATGGTACAGAACAATGTTTATACTGTGGGCTTTTGATTTGGTTGAAAATTTCTTCCCACGAAGACTTTTTTCTAGTTTGGGAATATGTAATAATCGCTAAGAACTAGGTCAGGACTGTAGGGTGGATGAGGCAAAATTTCTAAGCACACCTTCTGCAGGCCAGCCATCGCAACGCGGTTCCTGTGAACAGGCGCGTTGTCCTTCAGAAGGAAGACACCCTTGCTCAATTTTCCTCTTCTCTTTTCTTTGATTGCTTCCTTTGTCGCTCTAGGATTGAAGCATAGTATTCCTTGGTTATGGAGACACCTTTATCTTTATAATCGAACAACAGGATCCCTTCTGAGTCCTAAAAGACTGTCGCCAAGCTCTTCCCAGCCGGCTGTGACACCTTAAACTTCTTGGGTGGTGGTATGCCTTTTTTGGGCCACTGCATAAAGTCCTGTTTGGACTGAACCCGAGCTTCATCCCCAGTAACAATTCGAGTCTCATTGCGTTGACTAGTCATGACAAGATGATCGTAAAGAATTTTAAAAATGCCTATATCTAATACTTCTACCACTTCTGCGAGATGTTTCTGTTTAAGTCGGACTTCTTCCAGTATTAATTTTTCGACTTATTGAATGATTTCCGGAGTGGTCACCTCGTTCGGCCGGCCTGGGCGTGGATCGTCTTCAAGGGAGTTCCTGTCTTGATTAAAAAGGGTATGCCACTTGTAAACCATGGTTTTACCTGGGCAAGGGTTCCCGTAAACAGATGACATCTCTTCCAGTAAGATTTGAACTGATTTTCCCTGCTTGGTAAGGAACTTTATAACAGCGCGGTACTCGATTTTCTTTTGTTCCCGATTGACTTGTTAGGTTGACGATATTTCAAATACTACAGACCTAATTACGATAAAACTTCGTATTTATACTAATAATGAGTTCTTTAATTCGTAATGACTCGAATAAGTACCCTTACGAATGACCTACCTACCCATTCTGCGAACTTAAAAACGCACCCTCGTATGTTCGTGCCGTCAGGTTCATTGAAACTGCTCGTTTATATGGACCTTTCGAGGATTTGGCAGTAAATCCCCTTATGAAGCAACAGTTTTTGTAGCTTAAATTGTAAAATCGGGTTTAGCCTCATGTTCTCCGCGTTCTGTAGTGAAATGAGTGAGCATGTGCATGACTACACTCAAACAGTATCAATCGACTAATGAATTTGGCAAGCGAGTCATTTGCAGTCGGACGATCACAAACAAATTTTTTGGTCATTACACGCCAGTTAGAGTGGATGAATTAATTGGATCTGATTCAGGCTTTGACACGCGGCCCCTCTGTTGCTACACACGTACAATTGTACATTTTCGTGTATGTTTGTGCCATGTTATGTATGTGTTTGGATGGGCGCTCAATGCAACAAGCGGCCGCGATGTTATAAAGGTGGCAGTCGAATATGGAATTAGGGGAAAAACAACGAGTACACAAAATAAATAACTCGCTAATCGTAAGCCTATCAGATTAAAAGCCGATGAAAGTCAATAGCTCTTTTTGTATTTGACGTCAATGTGTTTTTTACAGATTTCATGGCTTTTTAGGTAAATGAAAAACCTCTTTATCGAGAAAATTTCAATAAATTTGCCATAGGTATTCATAAACGAATACAAACAATAAATAACTGATAATGACTTATTCCATGTACATAACACTTTCTGCTGATTTATCAATAAACAATCCTTTTAATTAAGCCCTTTTGTTTTAATTACGGAAAAAACATTTAGACCTAACCTTATTTAACAGGACTACCTGAATTCGCGACTAGAGAAGATTAAGGCCTCTACTGGATGAATATTTTTTAAAAATAACAGGGAAAAAGAATAGAAACAGTATGTTAGGTGGATAAGCAGACAGGAACATCTTTTTTACAAAAGACAGTCAATACATACCGACACATATAATGTTCAAATTCAACATTAAAACCTGAAAGGACACACGACCGTAATATCTTTAAAAGCTTTTAGAAGATGATTACATAGATGCTATATTAATGAGCAATCACACGATTAGTATCGGCACGTATAAAATATTAATCAAATATTAATGATTATAAGTACTTTCTCCTGTCAAGGTTCAGTAGAGTCAGGACCTGTTGCACTTTGTATTTTTAATCAACGTCTACGTACAAAACCTACGTATTACAACAGAAAACAGGCACACGAAATACATTTTTTGATGGAATGTAACGAAACTCAAAATAATTAATTGAAAATCGAATCTTTTTACCTAATTTAAATTAAGCAGTATCTAATACAAGAGGGTCGCAACTTGTTACAGTTTTTTGGTAAAATACCTATCGTCAATTCGGGATGACTTAAACTTCAGACTAAAAAATGGAATCATTATAATTTAAAGAAAATTGCAACTTCCTTTAATGTATAAGAGAATTATTTGTATCTATAATACACACGCGCTCAGCATGCATAAATCGACACGATGTTATCAGGGTCAATCGAGAACGTGGTGAAAGTAACTTTCTTAGGAACATGTTTTATGTTTTCA
Organism: Agrilus planipennis; assembly: GCF_000699045.2. Classification (NCBI taxonomy): domain Eukaryota; kingdom Metazoa; phylum Arthropoda; class Insecta; order Coleoptera; family Buprestidae; genus Agrilus; species Agrilus planipennis. The sequence continues at coordinate 556,843 of NW_020438924.1, forward strand.
AATGGTCGCTCTCTAGATCTCCATTCCTCTCTCAGTTAGCCTTTTCTATTAGGCTAGTCGTTAGGGAGCCGAATTGGAAAATTTTAACAAGAAATCTGAAAAATGCTTTAATCGTTTTGGTTTCACTTCAAAATAGAAATCCGAACTTTTCACCCTGTCTGGGATGTCACCCTATTGTACGTAAGACATCAAAAAAAAATTTTATGAAAATATCTTCTAAACCTCTGCACAAGTAGGTACTCTAAAAAGAGTTATTACCAATAATACACCTAGGAATAACCTTCCTATAGAAAAGGTCCTATTCTCTAGGATGAATCCTTGTTGAATTACGATCCTGAAAACACTGGTGCCTCCATTTCCGCATTTTTTACGTAGCTTTCCCTCAGGAGGATTCATTCTTAGCATTTGTATTTCTAATTCATTTTTCTACGTTTAAAGCTTGAAAGCTGTTGAGGGCTTTTTGATAGTCCTGAATATTCGTCCTATTGTGGAGCTGCTTCATTAGTTTTTCGGTATTGGATCCAGGCATCTAATTAGGCAAAAATTTTATCGTTAATGGTTTCGCAGTCGTTTTCGAATATCAGAAAACTTGTTTTTATCGAAATTCTGCGCCATATGACGTCGAACGCGGAAAACGCGAATTTTCATAGTGAAGTGAAAACGACGCGATTATTTTCGCATGCGACCTTTTTTCCTTTTTACCTGACGACTGGCCAGTACGTCCAATATTTACAGTTTTGCCATCGACTAATTTCATAATACCTAATACAATAGTTTACGTTTGGCAGGTCACAGCGGCGCGGCGTCGGTAACATTAAATAAATGACTTCCCTGTTTGGAAACGTGTCTGTATACCCAGCTATATAGGAGACGAGTATACAAATACATGTACCCATATCCACAACACCAGTGTGTCAACCGATTTCAGATAACACAGCGCACCCGGTCTATTATTAATGCGTTGAATGCGTTCAATTTAACGATATCGAATGGTAACGGCCGTTTGTAACTATTATTTTCATGTCTGCACCTTTTATTAGATAGGTATAAAACATGCATCGATAATCATAACACCAAACTGCAACACCCACATATTTACCTAAAAAATGAATTCGATGGATGATTGGGCCAGACACGTTGCTATATTATTTAAACATGTTATTGAAAACGAAATGTGTGCTGGGACACAGCAGGACAGACACCTATAATCAACGGGCAAGTAGAAAAACGAATGGCAACGGACAAGTGGAAAAACGAATCGCAACAAAATTTTTACTAGAAATTCTACGAGCAGGCATTAACGATCTGCCCGTACAACAAATAGAGGCAACGATTCCCAGCCACGTGAAGAGCAGAGGTAAGAATACAACAGCTGGGCACAGCAAACGCCGCCGGGACTCTAGCGGACTCACTCACCACGCGATATACCGTCTACCCCCTCCACGAGGCCGTAACGCTTTTTCGTGACAGAAAAAATCGTAATACCCCCCGTCTATATAGAAGTTTCACTTCAACAGAACCGCAACAGGCAGTTCTGTGCACAACTTTAGAAGTCCGCACCGCTCCTCGCTACACTAACCAGTACTAATTGTAAAATAAATCCGTGACTTTAGGATCAGTGTGCTGCATTCAATTCAGCTAATTAGTGTGCAGAAACCCGCTTCATTTGTTCTATGCAAATCATATTACATTGCATATATGTAAGTATATGAACATTTTCTTTTAGTTCATTAATGCTTGACATGACAGCCAACACATTATTTATCTACACTGATATTATTTATAATTTTTGTTACCGAGTTTGTTTGTTCGGTGTTGAAGTTAAGATTCTCTAGATAGTCAGTTCTGTTCGGAATATTTTTATTAACGGTGTGTGCTTGATGCATGAGACTTTCATTTAATCCGCGTTTATCCTGGTTATGAAACAATATTTTGTAACTGTTGGATGATTGCCATCGACAGATTCCTTCTTTATTTAAGCCACTTAAACGTACCGAGATTGCAAGAAAGACCCGACAGATTTATCGAGTCGAGAGCTGCCTGAATTATTCAAATGAAATTTAATTTGCAATTACACCGAAGGATTTAAATTCTGCATTCATTGTCTTTATTGAAAGTTGATATACGACGCGGTGTCACGTTTTTTTTTTTTTTCGAGTACCTAACCATCGTTAGGACATTTTATACCACACTTCTAAATATGCATATAAAATGTAACTGCATACGCTATTAAGTGGCTTGTAGTAAACAATATGTAAGGGTTTTATTATTTCTATATGTGTGTAAATAAATAGTCGTTCGAAAACTAAACGAACATATGTATATATAGTGGTCGGTATGTATATTTCTACGTTAATTTTACGGACTTAGTTGGGATAGATTTTACCTAATTTGCCCATGTGTTTATACTTTATGATCGGTCAAGGGGGATCGACCCTCTTCGAGATGAAGAAACAAACAGGACCTGTTAATGTTACATATGCGTGAAACGTATTAAAGTGCACTTGTGCTACTCTGTGTTCTCCAATAATTGTGCATATTTTAAGGACGTTATAATATTAGTGATTGTTACCTGTGTTACCTGCAAATCAGGGTGAGTTATTCACTGAGTACTTCAAGCATGCTTAGTAATTATTTTACTGATTGTTTTAAATGAAGATGCTGTTGATGATTTATGTTGATATTGAAAGTAACTCATGAGATAATTAGGGACGCTACCTAGACTGTTAAGCTGCGGTGACACAGTCGTTATTTGGGGGCTGAGGTTTGAAAGCGCTGCGGTGCAATGGGGACTGTGGGCTGCGGTTGTACAGTTATCTAACCCATTAATGACCTCAGTCCAGTTTTGGACAGAAAAGTCTGTCTTGCAGAGGTAGTGCGGGAAGAGGGTGTTTGCCCTTTCCCAAGATCAGGTTGATACAGCATCAATAAGTGTCAAGTAGTTGATTACAGTAATTTGGCTGCGGTCAATGTATTTATCTTTAGTTGATTATATTGCAACATGGCCTTGTACAGTAAGATGCACGATAAATGCTAAGGAAAGGTATGCTTGAGTGCTCACACATGTTTTTCTATATTTGATAAAGGTGCCGTAAGGTGATATTGGCAGTGATATAGCTGGGGATCATCTCTGTGATCGTGTTGGCTTTTGTTTAAGTAAGTGATCGTTTGTTTTATTTGTTGTGTATCTGTTGATTAAGAGATTAGGATGTCTTAAAGCAACGCTTAACCATCTTCCTGACGATACTTTATATCTCAATATTGTCCACGCCCTGTGATGCTACGTTCTTGATTTACGTAGTTTAAGATATCTATTTGATATTCTGTTCAGAATGCTCTTCGAGAGTATATGTTACT
>NW_020438924.1:562269-573123 GCF_000699045.2 Agrilus planipennis
ACAGGAGTTAGGAGGGGTAGAGGTAGACCTAGATTAGATTACTGTTCGCAAATAGTTAAGGATGTGGGCTGTTCTAGTTTTAGGGAAATGCGAAGTTTAGCTCAGGATAGGAAAGAGTGGAGGTACGTGTCCAACCAGTCTTAGGACTGACGACCTTATGATAATGAAAGATAATTATTCATATTATTTACCAACTATATCTAAACGTAATCTCTTTCAGAAAATTTTCGTCTCGTATTTTGAAAACTACCTACTTTTTTCTCATTTGATCTGATCAGAAGTTGTTCAAGGATAACAAAAACAGTAACTTTAATACTTAACGTCTTCTTTTTGACGGAATTGAATTAACCAGCTTGGTACAAAATTAAGGCCAACAGGTACATACTAAAGCTACAAAACTAGTAACCACAAAAGTTTTGCTAACATTGTTCGATGGTGCAAACAAGTAAAAAAGGAAAATCTGACTTCGCATGTTAAAATACTTATTACCCTGTTTAATTATGACTAATAATTATAAGTCATTGGGCCTAAAAAACATAACATCTGGTTTTTTCTTTACATTTCGTCCATAACAAAACGAACGCACACATGTTGATATTTAAATGCAACAGGTGTTCCTTACTACTACCAATACTACTACTCATAAGTATTGTATGTACCTAAATTGAAATGTTCCAACGATTGTAGAATAAAACCGAAGATATGATTTATTTGAAATACTTGCATTTAAAATGCAAATACAAAATAAAAAAAAATATCTATTTTTGTTTTGCATTTAAATACTTTTTGGAGAAAAGCATTTTGTATTCCATTTAAAATACTTTTCCAAACATATTTTCTATTTGTGAAATACAAAATACATTTTTGTCGTTAAAAGTTTTGCTAATATCACCGATCAAACAGTATATAAAATGAGTTGCTCACATTGGCCATTAAAGGTATCAGAAGCTTAGAAAAGGGACAAAAAGACATTCTAATTCTTTAACTGAAGAGAACCAAAAAAATTCTAAACCAAATAAAAAAATAATTAGAATTATGGTGACGGTTTTAGTATTTCACCACGACCACATCAACAGCCTCTGTACGCCTCCTGAACCCTCGGGCTTCAATAATATGGGTTTTATTATATGTATACAAAAGTCAAAGTATCAAACCCAAACTGATACACGTACATATGTATAATAAGTATAAGAGTAAAAACAGAATTAATTTATTATGCAGGTTTATATGTTCCTACAGCTTTCACTACAAGAAGCGGCAATGGATTGCGAGAATTTATTACATGCCGTGCACACACCAGCTATGATAAGGTCTTATTAAAACATTGGCGGTGCATACAAACAGGCGCTTTCGTTTTGTATTGACCTTTAAGAGAAAATGTAACCGGCGCGAATTATACAACCTTGACAGGAGATTACTTGCTAAACTTTTCGTATTCCTTGCGTAACAGCATAACGCGTAATCTTGCCTGAACCGATATGATAGTTTGAATCGCAAGTACTTTTTTGCTAAGTACACCAGAAGCACTTATTAAAACAATATGTAAATATCTATTGTTTTAATACCCTGTCGATACGGCAAGATCTAGAACAGAAATACTAGTTCCAATAGGTATTGAAGAAAAACGCCAGTGAGTCCCCGAAATAAAAATGTTCAGTCTCTCAGAGTCTCTGAAAAAAGCGAGACTCGAGTCTCTGTCGCTCATCGAGTCTCTCTGGTATCGCTAAGAGACTGTCAAAAAAACTGTTTAGCGTCTCTGAACGAGAGACTCGAGTCGCTCATAGACAGATCCTCATTTCGTATCCAGTCTCTGAACGAGAGACTCCAATCTCTCAATAAGTGGTGTCTTAACAGACATGGTTAAGTTCAACATATTTCAGAGATCCCAGTCTTTCTACGAGAGACTCGAGTCTCTGAATTAACAATTTTATCGTTCGAGTCTCTCTCTGAGACTGTGAGAGATCCGTAAAAACACCAAAGCAATAACAGAGAGACTGTGAGAGACGCTCTCAGAGACGCCGAAAGACTCTGAGAGACTGGAGAGAGACTGAGAATCTTTGTCTAGGTTCAGATATTTATCAGATAAAAGATGAAATAAATGTTATCTACAATTATCAATAATCACCCATAACGATACCGAAAAGAAGATAAAGATCCTTTTGAATGTTTTACAGTTTTAATCTGTTAAAATTGTTCAAAAAAAAAAAAACGAAAACAGTGACTTTGATGTGTCCTTTTTGGAGTTCATCATCTTTCAAATTGAAACTTATATGTCACTACATTTGCATGCAAGAAAGCTTTATTAGTTCCGATACTTCATAATCATCATAAGATCGTCAGTCCTAAGACTGCTTGTATATGTGCCTGCAGTTTTCCTTATCCTGAGCCAATTTTCCCCAAAAGTAGAACATCCCACATCTTTAAACTATTTGTGAATAGTAATCGAGTCTAGGTTTAGCTCTTCTTAACTTGCTTCTCCTTCTAATATGTCTGAGAAGATGTCCTATCTACCTATCTTGCCTATTCCTTATTATTATTCCATAGCACCCTCTGTTTTCCTACTCTTTCTAATACCTCCTCTGCCTATAATACCCTCAACATTCACCTAACATTTTTGATTGGCTTACTGCGCCCGAGTTTTGTCTCAAACTTTATCTGATTGTTGTATTTAAAATTGATCAAAATGAAAATCCATGCAATTTTTTAATAATCTCAATTAAAATGGACACAGAATATTCTAAAAAATGACCACCCTGACTGCTTCACATTTTTTGAAAAATAAAAAGAAAGCATTCGGCATACACAAACCTGAAGTCCTGAACGTTGTTTAACAGACTTTTTTAAAACGTTGATTGCCACACATTACGTTGGGCAATCTTTCAAGTGGGTATTAACTGTCGAAAAATAGCCGTCTATATAGCAACGGTACGAGCAGCAGCTCACCGCTAATTAATTTGTCCTCAACTTTGTCGGTGGTGTGTTCCGTTGTACCAAATCGCTGCTGTCGACGGACAGCGAAGTGCTTGCTTTGCTGCCAATGCCATCAGCGTGCTTCTTGTTCGCTCGGTCGGGTTGCCGTGAGAAAGCACGCGAACAAAGAAGCTGAGAGCTTAACCGACCGGACGTCTGACGGAAATGAATTTCTTTTGACGAGTGCCTTTATTGATTGCCTCTGTTCTCATAATTTTCAACCCTCAACGTGTGTCTCTAGCTAAAAACTTTAAGAAGTTGACCCATAGTGGGGCAAAACGGCGAACAGTTGGCCCAAAATAGATAATACAATATTTGTAAATTTTTATCTGTGGCCGCGCATACCTGGCCGCCGTATCATGTTTAAATATTTCTGTATATATTTCTATTTATATTATTCTTGCTTGTAAATATCTTTTCAAATGTTCTGTTCAAATTGTGTTGTATTGTTCTGTTATTCTCATTATGTAAATATCTGTCTTAATATTTCTATTTCAATTCTTTTGTGTATGTACCTATCTATTGTGTTCTGTGTAAATAACTTTATTACTTGGACCTTTCTATAATCCCTTTTAACATTTCAACTTCACGTACTAACTGCATGATGTCAATAACTATTGTCCCTTCTTAATTGCTTTTTAATGATAGGTTTCTTCAGCGGTTTAGGGTTAACATTCTATCTGTCTATTTCTTAGTATTTTGTATATTCACATTTCCAGATTTTATTCTCTTCTAATTGGTTCCCTACTTTCATCTAAATGCTTCTAGCTCCGCCCTAATAGTTTTCCTAACATTTTCATTTCCAAAACATTACCACTTTCTAATTCGCTTTTCTACAGTTCAATTCAATTAATCTGCTAAGTCTTCAGTTCTAATTTCATTCTTCCAGTTTTGTAAATATATTGTTAAGTTGTTAGTCCCGTTTGAATTCATTTGTTTTATTTTGTCGTTTTACCTTGCAATCCCTAAATATCAAAAGTGTCTATCAGTTAACATTCGACAGGACACCTGTTCGATTCCGGGTCCGTCTGGTCTGATCCCAGTCTTTCTGCGGTTTATTCATTAGTATTAGTAGTTGATAGGAATACACCTAAGTTTTTTTAGTATGCACCAAAGGAAGAAAATACGACATTCTCAGATACTGGAAGGACTCGTGTCATAGTTACGGGGGTTAAAAGACTATCGCCCCAAAGAGCTCCATATATAAAGAGAACCAGTAAATTATACAGGGTTCGAGAATGTTTTAGAATTTTCTAGACGGTTCGACAACGTTCCCGAACGATAACTAATTTTTCCGGCTTGTAAGGACTAAATGCGATTTCATATACGGGAGGATACACACGTTGCTGTTTCCTCCCTGAATCCAGGGACAAATATCACACTTTCGGCAATCGTATGATAGAAAAAGAATTTCTATTAGTTGTAACTAAAAACATGCTGTCTACTTTTCTCATTAAAGCTTTGTCCTCTTAAGTATCTGTATACATATACTATGTGTATATAATGTAGACGGCAGATGAGCTCGAGTTAAAAGAAAGAAAAGGAGAGGTGTCAATCATTGATGCTAAAGCTGTTAGCAGCTGGTTGGATGGACTACCTGCTGCCGGCGTTTCGTTCGTTGATTATAATTCACCGTGTTACCATTAAATCATTTAGTTCCGGCACCGACCCGACTGCCATGTCCTAAACGCCAGATACAATCGATTAATTTTCATACGACTGGACTGACTTTGAAAATGTCGACCCACGGCGACAATCGACTGACTCGTGATTGCCTGTCTTGATTATCGTATGAATTTTAATGGACAATTGAACCGTTTGCATATGGGAAATGCATCACATTAGAATATACCTACCTACGAACAAGAATTCTTTAGCTTTTCGCAAAAAAGGACAACTGAAAGAACTACGTTCTGTTTAAATCCCTCTTAATACACATGCACATACGTATATGTATCTACGTAAGCCTGAAACAGAACGTTCCTGTTAAAAGCGCAAAACAATGCATACATTTTTCAAGTTGAAACTGACGCTAATACTTCTAAACAGTATTTGAGTTTCCTAAAGGAGAATGCACAAATCGGTTTTTCTTCCTTTTTGCTACAAGCTTCTGTGGCATTACGGCAAATGTAGCTTCTAGTCGACAGTACTTTCAATAGGAAAATACTGACAGATTCTCACGTAATAAGTAGTAATTTAACTGTTAACAAATAAGCTTTAAGAGCTTTTAAATTCACCTTTAAATAATTTACTGAACTTTAAACGGAAGAAATAATTTTCATGATTACCTTTTTCATATTGAAGCATTTGTTTCCATTTGATGTAAGAAAGTTATATATACTTAAAAACAACTAATCCTAAATATCCTGGAAGAACATAGGGTTCAGTGGAAGTCAATAACAAATAGGCGAGATAGATTGGTAGGGTACCTTCCCAGGCTAGTTGGAGATATGTTAGGAGTAGAGGTACACCTAGAATAGATTATTGGGATGTTTCCAGTTTTAGGGAAATGCGAAGATTAACTCAGGATAGGAATGAGTGGAGATGCCTGTCTAACTAGTCGTAGAACTGACGATCTTACGACGATGATGACGACCTTCGTATTAATCTTGTAACCCTGTCGATAATCCACTTTTTAAAAAGGAAAATTAAATTGGTAGCTTCGTATTAACTTCATGATTCGAAATATCGTCCGTCGACAAACAAGTTTGAAGAGCAGGTGTGCTGCCACATACAAAACGTACATGCAGTCCTGGAGGACTCGGCGAACTGAAAAACAAACAAAGATCGCTCGATGATCGGTCTATTTGCACCGAATAAGAATTTTGTTGATAGAATTGATTAGTTCGATCCGACAAACCACCACTGGCAGTCAAGAATAAATTGTTCACTAAAACAACGACAGGAATCGTTTTGTGACTGTGGGTCGTGGCAGACTGAAATCCTTGCTCAGTTGTTAGGTATTATGTAAAATTCAAAAAGATTGGAATCCAGTTTTTCTTACCTCCAATGTAATGTTAGGGGTAGAGCGGATTAACGATATGACTTTGCCTATCCTACCAGATCAAACGGACCACAATGATAATTTTCGCATTACCTACTTATTTTACATGCATCTATGCAAGATTCAATAAAATACGACTTCTTTTTACAGATACTTACAGTAATTTAACACACTTCTCTCATATAAAACAGGTGTTGTTGTATCAAAGCGTGTATACCTACTTTGCAGAGGAAGGTAAGAAACCATGTGTTAATTAATGTCACATGAATTTAATGTTTATCTTCTTATCTTTTATCTTTAACACATATCACTTAATGTTGTTGTTGTTATAACGCGAGTATTTTTATCTGATTTTCAAGCTTGATTAGTATCAACGTCGGCTCGTGACTTACGAACGGAACGTGACAGTGTACACGCAGCTATTGTTTATTTACAATTATGTAAACTGATAAATAAAAATACACAACACGTGTCAAATTTATTTTTGCGCACAACTATTCCATAAATATGTATTTTTTCTAAGCAAAATCGACTATTGTAACATACTCAAGTTTTGCTTCATTTGGTTTTATATACTTATATTTTTATTATATGGTGGTTTCGTAGGTTAAATTGTTTAATTTACTTATAATAGATGGCTAACGGATTTAGAAAAAGTGTAAAACAAGATCCGACTATAGACGTATTCGAACTGGAACAAAAGACTATAAAAATCGCCATGGTATAGAAGTCAACTGCCGAAAAAGTACAATGCTCTATGTAAAAGGAAACATTAAGCAATGCGTATCAAGTTTTTGCAAACGCCGATGATGTTCTGGCAGTTCTTTGAATTTCAATCGGGAGGCCCGCGGTTTAAGGGTCATTATCGTCAACGAAATACATTCTACGACGGAGAGCAACTACGAGATCGTTCTATTATTGGAACAACTGACCGTAACAAACGCGTTTTTCCATAAAATGTGCTCCAATTAAATCAACTGTTCTTTTTATAAAATAGTCAATTCTTTACTTAAGAATCAGATGAATTACATAAATCCTATGATTTTACAAATACGAATGTTAGTTTGTTTGTTTGTTTGTCACGCCTTAACTACTCAAGCGATCATCATGAAATTTTGTACACACATTGTCAGGGGTACAGAAAATGACATAGGGTACTTTTTATCCAGAAACAATATAGTTCCCGAGGGATACAAAAAAATTAGTTTTATGTGGTCGATTTCACGCCTTAACTAGTACATCGATCATCATGAAATTTTGTAAACATATTGTCAGGGGTACAGAAAAGGACATAGGATACCTTTTATCCTGAAAAAATATAGTTCCCGAGGGATACAAAAAAATTAGTTTTATGTGGTTTATTTCACGCCTTAACTAGTCAATCGATCATCATGAAATTTTGTAAACACATTGTCAGGGGTGCAGAAAAGGACATAGGGTACTTATTATCCAGAAACAATATAGTTACCGAGGGATACAAAAGAATTAGTTCTATGTAGTCGATTTCACGCCTTAACTAGTCAATCGATCATCATGAAATTTTGTAAACACATTGTCAGGGGTACAGAAAATGACATAGGGTACCTTTTATCATGAAAAACAAAATTATGTTCCTAGGGGATAATGAATTAGTTTTATGTGGTCGATTTCACGCCGTAACTACTCAATTGATCACTATGAAATTTTCTAGGCACATTGTCAANCTACGTTCTTGATTTACGTAGTTTAAGATATCTATTTGATATTCTGTTCAGAATGCTCTTCGAGAGTATATGTTACTTAAGGCCGCTTACAAATATAGTCACATGTAACAAAATTTTTCACCATATACATTTTTAGATGAAAGAGAAGTAGTGAACAAAGTGATTTAGTTACGGTAACGGTAACATTTTGCAGATGACACAGTAAATTAATAAAGCTGTTATTAACGTTACTTTAATTACAGAATCATGGATTTTTTAATGAAAATAACCATGTACTTGCTTCATTTTCAACGCCATATACGACCGTAGGTACATTTTTATTTACCTATCATTGCTATATTTATGTTTCCAAATTCTAACCCCGATTTATTGGTGATATTCTCATGACGGATCATGGTGGTGTCAAAAGCGTTCAACGTTTCGTCTTCAGTCACAAGGTACTTCAAGATCTTCACATTGTCGATGCAGGATCTCTAACGCTTCTGCAGTTTCCGAAATGCCTTGTGATAGGAGACGAAACGTTGAATACTTTTGACGTCACCATGATCCCTCATGGGTATTTCATCAATAAGCCACGGTTAGAATCCGGAAATACAGTTTCTTCGGACGACAACCGTGAAAGCCTAAATCAACTTCTACATTTAATGTTACTTTTATTACACGAAACAACAATTTACATTAATTACTTTCCGATTTTAAAATGGAAGCTGTGCAATTACTTAATAATGCTATGGTTAATCTAAGACATAACACTGACTCCAATGTGTAGGAACAAGGACAATTTTTATATCACAATACTTTCTTTAAGAAAGAAAGAAAGTTTGTTGGATAATATTAGAGAGTAATAAAATGTAAATTCTAAGACATAACACTGACTCCAATGTGTAGGAACAAGGACAATTTTTATATCACAATACTTTCTTTAAGAAAGAAAGAAAGTTTGTTGGATAATATTAGAGAGTAATAAAATGTAAGCAGGAAGATCTGCTGTTGACAAACTTAATTAACTTAACCGACTATGTTGCATAATTAAAAAACTCAATTTTCTTGTTTTAGACAGTAGACATTTCTAATTTGAAATATGTATTAGCGAATTCGTTTTAACAATAACATACCTGTCTACAGATAGGTCACGTGCAAAACTGTTGTGCACAACTTTAGAAGTCCGCACCGCTCCTCGCTACACTAACCAGTACTAATTGTAAAATAAATCCGTGACTTTAGGATCAGTGTGCTGCATTCAATTCAGCTAATTAGTGTGCAGAAACCCGCTTCATTTGTTCTATGCAAATCATATTACATTGCATATATGTAAGTATATGAACATTTTCTTTTAGTTCATTAATGCTTGACATGACAGCCAACACATTATTTATCTACACTGATATTATTTATAATTTTTGTTACCGAGTTTGTTTGTTCGGTGTTGAAGTTAAGATTCTCTAGATAGTCAGTTCTGTTCGGAATATTTTTATTAACGGTGTGTGCTTGATGCATGAGACTTTCATTTAATCCGCGTTTATCCTGGTTATGAAACAATATTTTGTAACTGTTGGATGATTGCCATCGACAGATTCCTTCTTTATTTAAGCCACTTAAACGTACCGAGATTGCAAGAAAGACCCGACAGATTTATCGAGTCGAGAGCTGCCTGAATTATTCAAATGAAATTTAATTTGCAATTACACCGAAGGATTTAAATTCTGNTTGAAATATGTATTAGCGAATTCGTTTTAACAATAACATACCTGTCTACAGATAGGTCACGTGCAAAACTGTTTTTCGGCTCACTTTTAAATTATTTTACAAAATTTTAATTCTAGGTTAATTCAAAGTACATATTTATTAGGTTTTACCCGCAGCTTCGTTTACGTTAATGTCCTAAATACGTATCAAATGACATCGACGACCACATAAAACTAATTTTTCTATCCCTGGGGAACGGTATAGTTCTTTTGGAAAATAGGAACCCTATATTCTTTTCTGTACCCCTGACAATATGTGTACAAAATTTCGTAATGATTAGTTGAGTAGTTAAAGCGTGAAATGGTAGCAAACAAACATACGCATTTATAATATGTTAGAAATAATTCTAACATAAGTTTATTTGGTTTTGATTTACAATGACTTTAGTCACTAATTGTTTTTGTCCTTTTTCAGACACACCATCACCTTGCCAAGCCGGATTAGTAATTGGTAATTCCTCTCGTAATTTTTCCCGCAACAAGGACCTCGTCATCCTTCGTATTTTCTCGTATGCCCCGCTGTCGGCATTAGCGTTTGGCCATTATTTTTTTTTCCACGCGATGCTAACAAATATTAGAGTAAAATAGTCATTTTAGAACAGCCGACACTGTTTTAAAGTGAAAATAAAAAGCGCTTTCTTTTTCGTTTGTAAGCTTAAACTAACGTTCTTTAGATACAAAGCAAGATATTGTTGCAACGCACTGTCGAATGCATCTGAAGGAGACTACGTTATTTTTCTCACGACATACACGATAGTAGAAGTAGTAAAACATCGAAAATTTCAAACAGCAAATGCGTTTAAAAGACAAAGAAGCAATTTTTAGCTCGTAAACAAACTTTTGTCTAGACTAGAAGGTTACAACACATACGTAACATTGTGTACGTATGTAAACAAACTATACTGATGTAACCTTGACTCTGACTTTTACGTAACATGTGGAAACAAGCTAACATCAGTGGAAGCAATATTTTTTTATTATATACGTGTTAATATGTGTAAAATAGACAATCCAATCATTTAGTTGGCCTTTGAGACGTATCTATAAACGGTGTCTATTTAAACAAAAACTTGTAGGTATTTATAAAGTTAACATGAAAAGAATGTGTATAAAAAATTAGTATGCATTTCTGTATTCTTATAATACATTTATCAAAAACACTTTTATGTGATTTTTATAGCTCTTTAACTACCTAATATATGTCAAAAAACATGATGCGTATTATATTTTCGAGACCGTTCCTTTACATATTTATATTTATCTAAAGATAAAAGAAAAGGTTAGAAGCGTTCGAAATGTGGTGTTATAGGCGGATGATGAGGATATCGTGGGTAGAAAAGGCTAGAAATGAAGAGGTATTGGAAAGAATAGGAGAACAGAGGACTCTATGGAAGTCAATAAAAAATAGGCGAGATAGGTTGGTAGGACACCT
>NW_020438924.1:574810-590372 GCF_000699045.2 Agrilus planipennis
TACGAAGGTCCTTTCAAAGTTGTAAAAAGATCCGACAAAACTTTTACCATTGATGTTCGCGGACGCCACGTGGTTGTTACCATAGACCGACTTAAACCAGCCTATGTTGTGACGGACGATGATGATAATGTCAAACCAGTACCCCTATCAACGGAAGTGACGTCATCAAACAAGCCATCCACATCCAGCAATTCTGTCAAGCAACCATCAACCCGTTGTACACGTTCTGGAAGACGTGTCCGATTCCCGGATCGTCTACAAGTTTCGTGATCTCAATCACTGGCAGGGGGGGTACTGTGGCCGCGCATACCTGGCCGCCAAATCATGTTTAAATATTTCTGTACATATTTCTATTTTTATTATTCTTGTTTGTAAATATCTTTTCAACTTTTCTGTTCAAATTGTGTTGTATTGTTCTGTTATTCTCATTATGTAAATATCTGTCTTAATATTTCTATTTCAAATCTTTTGTGTATGTACCTATCTATTGTGTTCTCTGCAAATAACTTTATTACTTGGACTTTTCTATAATCCCTTTTAACATTTCAACTTCACGTACTAACTGCATGATGTCAATAACTATTGTCCCTTCTTAATTGCTTTTTAATGATAGGTTTCTTCAGCGGTTTAGGGTTAACATTCTATCTGTCTATTTCTTAGTATTTTGTATATTCACATTTCCAGATTTTATTCTCTTCTAATTGGTTCCCTACTTTCATCTAAATGCTTCTAGCTCCGCCCTAATAGTTTTCCTAACATTTTCATTTCCAAAACATTACCACTTTCTAATTCGCTTTTCTACAGTTCAATTCAATTAATCTGCTAAGTCTTCAGTTCTAATTTCATTCTTCCAGTTTTGTAAATATATTGTTAAGTTGTTAGTCCCGTTTGAATTCATTTGTTTTATTTTGTCGTTTTACCTTGCAATCCCTAAATATCAAAAGTGTCTATCAGTTAACATTCGACAGGACACCTGTTCGATTCCGGGTCCGTCTGGTCTGATCCCAGTCTTTCTGCGGTTTATTCATTAGTATTAGTAGTTGATAGGAATACACCTAAGTTTTTTTAGTATGCACCAAAGGAAGAAAATACGACATTCTCAGATACTGGAAGGACTCGTGTCATAGTTACGGGGGTTAAAAGACTATCGCCCCAAAGAGCTCCATATATAAAGAGAACCAGTAAATTATACAGGGTTCGAGAATGTTTTAGAATTTTCTAGACGGTTCGACAACGTTCCCGAACGATAACTAATTTTTCCGGCTTGTAAGGACTAAATGCGATTTCATATACGGGAGGATACACACGTTGCTGTTTCCTCCCTGAATCCAGGGACAAATATCACACTTTCGGCAATCGTATGATAGAAAAAGAATTTCTATTAGTTGTAACTAAAAACATGCTGTCTACTTTTCTCATTAAAGCTTTGTCCTCTTAAGTATCTGTATACATATACTATGTGTATATAATGTAGACGGCAGATGAGCTCGAGTTAAAAGAAAGAAAAGGAGAGGTGTCAATCATTGATGCTAAAGCTGTTAGCAGCTGGTTGGATGGACTACCTGCTGCCGGCGTTTCGTTCGTTGATTATAATTCACCGTGTTACCATTAAATCATTTAGTTCCGGCACCGACCCGACTGCCATGTCCTAAACGCCAGATACAATCGATTAATTTTCATACGACTGGACTGACTTTGAAAATGTCGACCCACGGCGACAATCGACTGACTCGTGATTGCCTGTCTTGATTATCGTATGAATTTTAATGGACAATTGAACCGTTTGCATATGGGAAATGCATCACATTAGAATATACCTACCTACGAACAAGAATTCTTTAGCTTTTCGCAAAAAAGGACAACTGAAAGAACTACGTTCTGTTTAAATCCCTCTTAATACACATGCACATACGTATATGTATCTACGTAAGCCTGAAACAGAACGTTCCTGTTAAAAGCGCAAAACAATGCATACATTTTTCAAGTTGAAACTGACGCTAATACTTCTAAACAGTATTTGAGTTTCCTAAAGGAGAATGCACAAATCGGTTTTTCTTCCTTTTTGCTACAAGCTTCTGTGGCATTACGGCAAATGTAGCTTCTAGTCGACAGTACTTTCAATAGGAAAATACTGACAGATTCTCACGTAATAAGTAGTAATTTAACTGTTAACAAATAAGCTTTAAGAGCTTTTAAATTCACCTTTAAATAATTTACTGAACTTTAAACGGAAGAAATAATTTTCATGATTACCTTTTTCATATTGAAGCATTTGTTTCCATTTGATGTAAGAAAGTTATATATACTTAAAAACAACTAATCCTAAATATCCTGGAAGAACATAGGGTTCAGTGGAAGTCAATAACAAATAGGCGAGATAGATTGGTAGGGTACCTTCCCAGGCTAGTTGGAGATATGTTAGGAGTAGAGGTACACCTAGAATAGATTATTGGGATGTTTCCAGTTTTAGGGAAATGCGAAGATTAACTCAGGATAGGAATGAGTGGAGATGCCTGTCTAACTAGTCGTAGAACTGACGATCTTACGACGATGATGACGACCTTCGTATTAATCTTGTAACCCTGTCGATAATCCACTTTTTAAAAAGGAAAATTAAATTGGTAGCTTCGTATTAACTTCATGATTCGAAATATCGTCCGTCGACAAACAAGTTTGAAGAGCAGGTGTGCTGCCACATACAAAACGTACATGCAGTCCTGGAGGACTCGGCGAACTGAAAAACAAACAAAGATCGCTCGATGATCGGTCTATTTGCACCGAATAAGAATTTTGTTGATAGAATTGATTAGTTCGATCCGACAAACCACCACTGGCAGTCAAGAATAAATTGTTCACTAAAACAACGACAGGAATCGTTTTGTGACTGTGGGTCGTGGCAGACTGAAATCCTTGCTCAGTTGTTAGGTATTATGTAAAATTCAAAAAGATTGGAATCCAGTTTTTCTTACCTCCAATGTAATGTTAGGGGTAGAGCGGATTAACGATATGACTTTGCCTATCCTACCAGATCAAACGGACCACAATGATAATTTTCGCATTACCTACTTATTTTACATGCATCTATGCAAGATTCAATAAAATACGACTTCTTTTTACAGATACTTACAGTAATTTAACACACTTCTCTCATATAAAACAGGTGTTGTTGTATCAAAGCGTGTATACCTACTTTGCAGAGGAAGGTAAGAAACCATGTGTTAATTAATGTCACATGAATTTAATGTTTATCTTCTTATCTTTTATCTTTAACACATATCACTTAATGTTGTTGTTGTTATAACGCGAGTATTTTTATCTGATTTTCAAGCTTGATTAGTATCAACGTCGGCTCGTGACTTACGAACGGAACGTGACAGTGTACACGCAGCTATTGTTTATTTACAATTATGTAAACTGATAAATAAAAATACACAACACGTGTCAAATTTATTTTTGCGCACAACTATTCCATAAATATGTATTTTTTCTAAGCAAAATCGACTATTGTAACATACTCAAGTTTTGCTTCATTTGGTTTTATATACTTATATTTTTATTATATGGTGGTTTCGTAGGTTAAATTGTTTAATTTACTTATAATAGATGGCTAACGGATTTAGAAAAAGTGTAAAACAAGATCCGACTATAGACGTATTCGAACTGGAACAAAAGACTATAAAAATCGCCATGGTATAGAAGTCAACTGCCGAAAAAGTACAATGCTCTATGTAAAAGGAAACATTAAGCAATGCGTATCAAGTTTTTGCAAACGCCGATGATGTTCTGGCAGTTCTTTGAATTTCAATCGGGAGGCCCGCGGTTTAAGGGTCATTATCGTCAACGAAATACATTCTACGACGGAGAGCAACTACGAGATCGTTCTATTATTGGAACAACTGACCGTAACAAACGCGTTTTTCCATAAAATGTGCTCCAATTAAATCAACTGTTCTTTTTATAAAATAGTCAATTCTTTACTTAAGAATCAGATGAATTACATAAATCCTATGATTTTACAAATACGAATGTTAGTTTGTTTGTTTGTTTGTCACGCCTTAACTACTCAAGCGATCATCATGAAATTTTGTACACACATTGTCAGGGGTACAGAAAATGACATAGGGTACTTTTTATCCAGAAACAATATAGTTCCCGAGGGATACAAAAAAATTAGTTTTATGTGGTCGATTTCACGCCTTAACTAGTACATCGATCATCATGAAATTTTGTAAACATATTGTCAGGGGTACAGAAAAGGACATAGGATACCTTTTATCCTGAAAAAATATAGTTCCCGAGGGATACAAAAAAATTAGTTTTATGTGGTTTATTTCACGCCTTAACTAGTCAATCGATCATCATGAAATTTTGTAAACACATTGTCAGGGGTGCAGAAAAGGACATAGGGTACTTATTATCCAGAAACAATATAGTTACCGAGGGATACAAAAGAATTAGTTCTATGTAGTTTATTTCACGCCTTAACTAGTCAATCGATCATCATGAAATTTTGTAAACACATTGTCAGGGGTGCAGAAAAGGACATAGGGTACTTATTATCCAGAAACAATATAGTTACCGAGGGATACAAAAGAATTAGTTCTATGTAGTCGATTTCACGCCTTAACTAGTCAATCGATCATCATGAAATTTTGTAAACACATTGTCAGGGGTACAGAAAATGACATAGGGTACCTTTTATCATGAAAAACAAAATTATGTTCCTAGGGGATAATGAATTAGTTTTATGTGGTCGATTTCACGCCGTAACTACTCAATTGATCACTATGAAATTTTCTAGGCACATTGTCAACGGTACAGAAAAGGACATAGGATACCTTTTATTCAGAAAAAAAGTATTGATCCCGAGTTTTGTGGTCGTCGGTGATCTTTGACACGTCTTTAGGACATCATAAGACGAAAAAGCATAAGTGAACATATAAAAACCTTAGTAGCTAATGCAGTGAAGTCACGCTACATGTTGACCGGTGAAATAGTGACGCAGAATCCCGACTTATTTTTCACAAAATGGCACCCTTTCAGAGGTCAACCTGCATAATTAACGAATGGAGAACGATAGTGCTAAAGAAATACGCACGAATGCCTTAGTTACGTTTTATTTTGTGCCTGTTCTATTTGGCCACAAATAAATTAATTATTTACCCTCGGAGTCGGAGCGGTTTATACTTTATTTACACCTACGAATAACGTAATAACAGGGGCCTAGTTTGATAAAGTTTACAGACAGTGAAGCGGCTCGGGTCACCTAATCTGTGTCAAACCGGGGCCGACGACGACGCATACATAGCAGCCAGCCAGCCAGCGTTGGAACATTCAACGATTACGACGGACAGAACGCACGGCGCGTCGTAGCACCGCACCACATTATTTTCTACACATAAAACACAGAGAGCCGTCCGTCCAAGGACAACGTGACCTATAAAATCATTATTACCATTACGCTTGAAAGCCGTCGGTTTAGCATTTCATCACGCAATAACCGTCCGACGTCTGTCAACATCCACCAAAACAATATTATAAATCACAATATTATAGTGCGCTCTGTCATTCTCTGACTACTCGTTTATGTGCCCAATTAAGAACCCTAATCAGATCTCTATTAACATTTTTATAACAGTTATGTATTAAACTTTATCGCTATGCAATCGTAAATAGGGCGCGTCTATGTCGTTCTGCATACAGGCCGACGACAATCAGTAGCTTGGCGTCCTAAGTGCGCCCCTCATAATGATTTCATGCATGAATTAAACTGTACGTTATATTTCACCACCCCTGTCCACGAAGTAAAATTTTCTTGAGCTGATGTTCATCGAGAGACAAAAACTGCAAATTGGAAACTTTTGCATCACTAAAAGAAAAGTACAACTATAGGGTTGTTCGGAAAGTCATTTCGTTTTTTTTTTGTGGAAATGAAAGACAGTTTTCGTATAATAAACAAAAACTTTATTAAATTATATATTGACCGTTCTGGTCCAACACCTTTTGCCATCTTTCTGGTAGTAGCATAATTCCACGCTCATAAAATTTTTGGTCTTTGCTGGCAAAAAACTGATCGAGGAGGTTTTTGACCTCCTCATTTGAGGTGAAGGTTTTACCGTCTAAAAAATTTTGGAGTGACCGGAACAAATAATAATCCGATGGTGCCAGGTCTGGAGAATATGGTGGGTGTAGCATTGTATCCCATTCAAGCTGTAAAAGCTTTTGGCGAGTGACCAAACTTGTGTGAGGTCTCGCGTTGTCTTGGTGAAACACTACACCTTTCCTGTTGATTAGTTCTGACCTTTTCTGTTGAAGTGCATCATTCAGTTTGTCCAGCTGATGACAGTAGACTTCCGAATTAATCGTTGTGTTATCCGGTAAAAGCTCAAAAAAAACGATTCCTTTAAAATCCCACCAAACAGACAGCATCACCTTTTTTTGGTGAATATCGGCTTTGGAAATGGTTTGAGCCGGTTCATCTTTTTTGCTCCATGACCTCTTGCGTTTGACGTTGTTGTATACAACCCATTTTTCGTCCCCAGTGATGATGCGCTTCAAAAACGGATCATTTTCGTGACGTTTGAGAAGCGAATCGCAGACGTCAATGCGGCGACACAGATTTCTCTCTGTGAGAACATGGGGAACCCATACATCGAGCTTCGAGGATAATCCCAGGCCTTTCAAGTGGTCATAAACTGTTGAATTTGATAAATTTAACCTCAATCCGATCTCACGTGTTGTTATTCGCCGGTTCACATCAACTAATGCCTTTATCGCGTCTTTATCAGCTTCAACCGGCCTTCCCGAACGTGGTGCATCTTCGACATCAAAATTGCCGGATCGAAATTTAGCGAACCAGTTCTGGCACTGGCGTACTGTCAACACACCTTCTCCATACACATCAGTCAATTTCTTTCTGGCTTGAACAGCATTTTTACCCTTTCTGTAGTAAAACAGTAAGATATGTCGAAAATGCTGCTTATCGCTCTCCATATTTAAAAGGGCACCAACCAAAAACTACTGCGTAGAATTAATTGGAATTTTTCACACACAAGCCTTGCTATATGAGCTCTCAAAGCATATAAAAATTATACGGCTTAAATGTGAAGTTGGGTGCAAAAGAATACAATTAAATCTTCTGTCGGGAAAAAACGAAATGACTTTCCGAACAACCCTATATTTTTTCATTGTATGCATCCTCTTTGGTTTGATCAAAAATACAGAAATCACAAACATCGAAATTGATATTATATACATAGGTAGTCATTTCAATAACTAATTGTCAGTTAACAATCAGAGAACGAGAATAGAAAACAATAGCAACATCTTACAGAATCTATTTGAATACATGACAAAGTTTCGGTCATTTATTAAATACAAAAGACTGCACACTTTTCTCGCTCTGAAAGATAAGAAAACAAATAGTTATTAGGCATTGATTTGATAATGCACGAAGGAGTTAAAGCCAGACAATTCAAGATGGAAAAGCGTTAGACATACGTATAAGAAACAAGTGCAAGAAGAGTTGCTTAATAGAATTTGATTACTATTCGCAATCATTTAGCAAAGTAAGATATCCTGGTGAGGTATCAGGTCCTCGTAGCGACAATAGTTTTGATTTAACAAAAATTGCAATGCCATTCAAGTAAACAGAAGAACAAAATCTTCAATTTATAACAAAAGAAAACCAGATAAACTCCAAAAAGGTTTGAAATGTGAAAGTAATGTCTATCAAGTTTATTTTCTAAACAAAACTCCCGAAACATTCTCTTCAAGTTAGTCAAACACCTAATCCAAAAAAAGGCATCGTTTTTACTTCTCTATTCTAAATCATTTAGCCGTTGATGAACAATTTAGGGAAAAGTGTTGAGCCTTTCTTTTTACGTGAAAATTTTGTGGGATTGTTTTTCTACACACGACTCTTTACCTTTGATGAACAGTAGTTAATAGATCTTTTTTATTCATTTAATTCTCACAACTCGCGAAGTCTGTAAATTATAAATACAATTTTAAATCTGAACGTTCGGTTTTCATAACGGCTTTCATCGTACGGTAGATAATTAAATTGCTTCAAGGAACCCACAAGGCAAAGCGCAACTAGAGCACTCACTCACATATTTATGCCCACTTGGCTACGCATACACATATGCCTGATGACGGATAGACAGACGTGGTAGTCAAGTTGGAATCGATTTCTTGAGAACAATGACTATTATGCATTGTGGATGGAGTGGAAAAACATTGGTAGCACAAATTTCCTTCCTCCTCACATTATGTTGGTACCTAATATATATGTACCTGTTATGAGCTACCATTTCAAAAATTTATGGTTCATTTGTCATCAGTTAACACGATGATTTTCACTTCATCACGTGGAGCAATACTCTACTTCCACCTGACGAGCCACAGTGTGACGAAGTGGTCGTATTGGTCACACTGCGGCTTCTTCAGGTGGAGCAATACTCATCTACTTCCACCTGAAGAGCCACAGTATGACGAAATGATCATACTGGTCACACTATGGTTTCTTCGTGTGGAAGAAAGACTACTTTTCTTACGTCATCTGAAGAGTCAGCCACAATGTAATGAAATGATCATACTGGTCACATTGCGGCTTCTTCAGGTGGAGCAATACTCATCTACTTCCACCTGAAGAGCCACAGTACGACGAAATGATCACACTGGTCACACTATGCTTTCTTCAAGTGGAAGACTACTTTTTTTACTTCATCTGAAAAGCCCAGCCACAATGTAATGAAATGGTCATATATACTGGTCACACTGCGGCTTCTACAGGTGGAGCAATACTCTACTTTCCACAGTGTGATGAAAAGGTCGTATTGGTCATACTGTGATTTTTTCAGGTGGAACAGTACTTTTCTTCTTCCATCTGATGAGTCACAGTGTGATGAAATGGTCGTATTGGTCACATTGTGGTTTCTTCAGGTGAAGCAGTACTCCTCTAGTTCCACAGTGTGATAAAGTATAAGTATTGGCCACACTGTGACTTTTTCAGATGAAAGAGTACTCTTCTTCTACCTCAAGAGCCACAATGTGATTAACTGGTCATACTGGTCACACTATGCTTTCTTCAAGTGGAAGACTACTTTTCTTCTTCCACCTGAAGAGCCAGCCACAGTGTGGTGAAATGGTCATACTAGTCAATCAAATTATTTGTAACTATAACTGTGTGCTCAATTTCGTTTTAAAATTGTGACCAAAACTAAACGCAAGACGGACACTTGATGTCTGTCTGACAATATAATTCATCGGTTACATATTACATCCTTCAAATATTATAAAAGGATCTTGGAAAAAAGCTGTGAATAAGCACCTTATTTATTATTTAGAATTTTTTTCTGTTTTCCATTACGCACAAAAGATTAAAAGACACGCTTGGCTTTATACCGAAACAGGTTGTTTCATATGTACATATATTTACGTGTACGCATGTAGTTGAAGTGAAGTTAACGCATAATCCGTAACTTCCTCAAGTGCGACATGACCGGCGCGCGGAACACCGAGGAGTTGTTGGATTTCTTGGCAATTCCACTCGGTAACTTGTTGCTCCGCTTCGCTTCATTTACATAAATGCACGTACACACACATTTGTACAGATATATAAACATACACACACACACACATGCACGATCCGTATTGTTTATAACGCGCCATCGGCTCCACGTTCTTTTACCTTCTTGTACGGTGGCAATTAGAAATTCTTACCGCGTCACCGATCTCTCACTCGCGTCGACTTTCCTAGTCAGTTTTATCTTCTTTACGTACTTTTAAAGAAATTACACAACTTTTGCTGCTAGCATCAGCCAGCCGGTCTGTCTTTAAAGGTTAGCCAAAAGGGTCGTTTATGGAAGTAATTAAAAACAACAACAACAACAGGCGGCTGATTACAATTTTGCAATTTTCCTCAAAAACGTAAGCTTGTTTGTTATAATCATTACATAACTGTGTGCTAATATCAGATCAAAATGTAATACAATTCGGTGCGGCTGTCTCATCTGATAATACAACGGAATGGAATAACTAATTTGGTTAATTTGGGTTAGTTTGTGACGGGAAAGGTTTCCCTAATTGGCATCTGTTATGCGGTGCCAAGCGTCAAAAACTAGAAAATTAATCGTTTAAAATAATGTGGTTTAACAAAGCAACCGTAATTTATTGGGAAATTTAAATACTCTCTTTTCCAGATGTGATCCCATTTTACTATGCAGCGGTACGAGTTTTATTATGCCCCAGCACGATTGAAAGAAATAATAAGGAGTTGTTAAATGCAGAAAATAGAAACAAGGATTATTTTTGATTAAATACCTGAGAAAATTAGCTTTGAATGCTCCAATTAAAAACATTCTAGATTCAACAACACGTAGAACTAGAATTCATTTAAGTTAGTCTTTTATATTACCATAAAACTGCTCCAAAATTTACGGAAACATTAAAAAATGTTATTCCGTTGAGGTGCAGGTATACATATATTAAAATAAAATTATTATTTCTGTACTATGGACAAGAACTTGACATTTTAAAAAACACACTATCAATCAATCATTCGATCATAGCCTTCAAGCCCGGAAGTCAATTGAATTTCCGCTTAGGATTGTATCAAAAAAATTTTTTTTTTGTTTATTTACATATTCCAAGGGAACTACCTCTAATACCATTGCAGGAATAATTAAATTGTTTCACTTACATAATACTGAATACAGGATCCTTATTTAACTTACCTGAAACAAAAAATATTATTAGCAATCTGTTAATAAATTATTGTATTATAATGCCTGTAATCCAATCTATAATTAATTATTTATGAAACAAAAAAATAGAATATTTAATTAAGAGTATACAGCAGGTAAACAATTATTATACAATAAACATTATTGTTGCTATCAATGAAAGAGAAACACTGAATATTCTACAGACAGATAGATAAAACCTTCACTATTGTTTGGTTTCCACTCTTTTTTTTGTGATGGCTATGGACGATAAAATAAATCTTAAATATCACGTACGAGGCAAACTAGATTTTTTCATCATTAAATCAATAAATTTTGCATAACGAGTTAATAGAATTAATAAACCTTGTTACATTTAAGTAAAAATGCAACAGTAGAACGAATAATAAATCGAGGATACAAGTTCGCATATTAATGCCGGTTTATGTAAAAATAACAACGATAACCAGTGATAAGATTTATTGCCTCATGTTGGCCTTGAAACATATAATTGTGCAGTTGATGCGATGTCTCCCAGATAACGTATCTACATGACCTTAACTTTATCAAAACGATAAAAAACTTACGAGAATCGTACATGTACTTGTACGTTGTTTCTACAAGTTTAGCGGAATGCGAGATGAATTTCTAATGAGTTGCTAAAAATGGATTTGAAAGTGAAGAAAACTCTCTCCTTCAAATTGGGTTTCGAATTTTAAAATAAAATCTAACAGATAGGTACCACGAAAATACACAAATATGAAACAAAAATACTGTTTTCTAGAGAGCAAAACATTAGTATGGTTAGATTTGCAGATGATATAGAAGTATTAGCATCTAGCAAGAAAGAATTAGAGATAGCTTTATATAAAATGGAAGCGGTACTGACAGATCAGTACTGTATGAAAATAAATAAAAGTAAAACTAAAATGCTGATATGCAAGGGAAGAAAAAGTAGGGAAAGAGCGAATATAAAGATAGAAGACGAAAAATTAGAAAAAGTGGCTGATACTAGATACCTAGGAAGTCAGGTAAGTCATGATGGAAGGAGTAGTAGGGATATAAAGCAGAGGATAGCGCAGGGTCATGTCGCCTTTAATAAAAAGAAGTCACTTCTATGCTCGCGAACGGTTAATTTAGAAATTCGAAAAAGGTTGTTAAAGGTGTATGTTTGGAGCACGGCGTTGTACGGGTGCCAAACATGGACAGTGGGCACGGTGGAAAAGAAAAGGTTAGAAGCGTTCGAAATGTGGTGTTATAGGCGGATGATGAGGATAACGTGGGTAGAAAAGGTTAGAAATGAAGAGGTATTGGAAAGAATAGGAGAACAGAGGACTCTATGGAAGTCAATAAAAAATAGGCGAAATAGGTTGGTAGGACACCTTCTCAGGCATGAAGGTCTAGTCGGAGACATATTAGAGGCAGAAACAGGAGTTAGGAGGGGTAGAGGTATACCTAGATTAGATTACTATTCGCAAATAGTTAAGGATGTGGGCTGTTCTAGTTTTGGGGAAATGCGAAGTTTAGCTCAGGATAGCAAAGAGTGGAGGTGGTACGTGTCCAACCACTCTTAGGACTGACGACCTTATGATGATAATGATGAGAGATGTACCGGATATGTACCTGGCCGGGATAAGCCTTTAGGAATTGTTTCGAAAATAGTTCAGAAAAACTTTCCAATAATACTTAACATAAAATTTACATTAGCTATGTGTTTATCGCTTTGCGGAAAGTTAAAAAAGTAGCGTCTATTAACAAATAAACATTGGTTATATGTATTCGCTTGTTTAAATGCCAAAAAGCACAAATGTTTCCCATCGCTATCGGCATCAAGAGTCTTTATCGAATAAAAAAGGCAATTATCTTATTGAGGCTAGTTAAATGATCGTGTAATTAAAACCGGATATTGCGTGAAAATTTTTAATCACGGCAACGGCCGGGCCGATTATTTTCGACCATTCGCATCAAGACTCGGGCGACATAATTTACCGTTAAAATGTAAAATTGGCGTGCCGTACGCGATAATTCAGCGCTAACAGCCATTTCGATTTAATTCCTTTATTTTTGTTCTTCCTTGCATTCGCTCTTAAAACTTTCCTTATTCTTCGATCGGCTTACAGCTTGCTGTAGCGAGACAAGTTTGGAAAGTGAAACTATCCACTTGACAAATGGAGCTGAGAATTTCTACAGCTTTCCTCGAGAGTGATAGATATATCGGAAAAGGAAGGAAGACATTTTTCAGACGATTTAGAGGTTACTGGCAGCGAAGCGTAAGCACACGATTTGCTTTGCCATTATTGAACTAACGTGGTGTACTTTACACCAAATACAGTGTCAACTCTATATAATGACACTTACGGGACTGAACATTTTTCGGCGTTATAAAGAGTGGTCGTTAAATGGAGAGAAATAAAAGATATTATTTTACTATTCTATAATAATATGCATTTACCAATATAGTACACATTTTGAACACGAACATTATTATTCATTCATTGCGTATAGCCTGTTATCTTCGTCTGGTGTTTTTTGCTGCTCCAATATTTTAATTGTATTTTGTTACGTATCTTACTCATATCTTGAGATACTGCTGGATCAATTTGATTATATAAAAAGTATTTTTTTAATAGTTTCGCTGCATCAAGTGCTTGTTTGATGCTTGGTGGAGGGACAGGATCGTCTTCTTCAACGTACACAGCTGCAGTTCTTATCTATTTCGGCAACTTAGAAAGTACTGCCTTAATGGTTTATAATGCCGCATTCTTGTCGTTAAATAGAGTGAGCGTAACGCTATATAGAGTGTAATATTGTATAGAAAACAATGTAAACCAACCAGTCAAGCAATTTCGACGTTTTAAGGAGTTTGTCGTTAAATCGTGTGACGTTATAAAGAGTTTACACTGTAAGTCTTCTTGAATATTAACGGCAAACCTATATTTACTAAACCAAGACTGAAATTTTGTTTCTTTTTCTCAATTTTTTTTTTAGATTCAGTTCCAGTGCTTTATTTCGTGTTTACTTAGTCTCCTTTTCGAGTAAATGTAGAATCACAGCCAGAATAGGGCCAAAGAAGAGTTTATTTATTCAGTTTTCTTAATTTGTGTGCTATTTTTCAAAATGTTACGTTGTCACATTGCAATTTCTATGCAACGATGAAAAACTTTTGAAAAAGCGATGCAAGTAGCTACGACATACATATCCAAAGCCTCAAAGCCCAAGGCTCTTACTTTAGTTTAGACGTTGAAGTCTAAATTACATTTTAAAATACAAGGATTTCGATCTTCTTGGATCTCATCAGCGCGTCGCAGACAGCTCCGACAAAACACAGACCAACTTTTACCCGCTGTCTTAACAGCGCGCTTTAAAAATTACTACAAATGGCGCGGTAAACGCCATCTGTAGTACGATGCTACATTCTAGCATTACGTTTGCTCCAACAAGGTCCATTTAAATATATGGATATCTACTTGCTGAAACGAATTCCGGCGTAGCCAACCTCAACGTGATAGGCACGTTACCATACTAGAATAAAATAATTCGAAGTGGTCTGTATTTTGTCGAAACTGCCATACGCGGATAGCGATTTCGATCATTTTGGATCTCATCAGCGCGCCGCAGGCAGCTCCGACAGAACACAGGCCAACTTTTACCTGCTGTCTTAACAACGCGTTTTAGACTTTACTTTGATTGAACATGAAGCTCTTTGAATTGCAAATTATACACAACTATTACAACAAGCCGAAACTATATTCTTCGTCATGAAAGAGCTTGAATTGTAGTGCTTCTAAACACACTTATAAAAACAAGATACTAAAGATACGCTTGCTGATCGACGAATTTCTCCTTTTTGATCAACATTCAATTCATTCCGGGATCACGGAGGAGTCTTTGCCCTCATAATACGGCTGGTAGCACGGGTATTAAAAGAAAGCGGTTTATTCGAGTTGCTGCCATTGTTAATTATTCAAATCGACCAGCACACGTCACCGTTAACTTACTGGTGTCTCATGTTCGAACGAGAGGAGCGCTTTTAACGTAACCAACAACAAGAAAGCCAACAGCAAAGAGCTTAGCAGGCCAGGCTACGAGGCATATACAACGGCAATCGCCTTTCCAATTTGTTCCTTTTATTTGCCTGTATAAATGTCGAATGTTACGAGATATCGGTCAGAGATAGTTGTCGCAGAGCATTTACTTACATCAATCCGTCCCACTCTTTCGTACGCCCGTTTATGTTGGTGTTCGTGTTTCGCCGTGTGTTGGTTGCGCGATGGTATTATTGGTAACAACTGCATAAGTGAGAACCGCCTGTTGCCGGCACGTCGCTTCTGGATAATACTCTTTTGGATTCCACTTCGTAAAAGAACGACCTTGTTAACGTACGCAACTGGAATTTCCACAAGCGAGAGACAAGTACCAGCCCTGATTTCACGTCAGTGAAGTCGGTCCAGTTGCTCAAAAAAACGAATTTACGACACAATAATGTGTACACTCTTTGAAGATACGGTTGATATTGGGTCTCTACGTCTTTTAGGTGAACATTGTCTCAGTGACTTTTCAGAAATTCCTTGAGCATTTCTTGTATCTAATTATAAAGTAGAATAAAATAATTCGAGCAGGCAGCTCCGACGAGCTGATGAGATCCAAAAAGATCGAAATCGCGATCCGCGTCTGGCAGTTTCTACAGAATACAGACCACTTCGAATTATTTTATTCGATTAAGCTAACGTGCCTATCACGTTGAGGTTGGCTACGCCGGGATTCGTTTTCAGCAAGTAGATATCCACACAAGTGGACCTTGTTGGAGCATACGTAATCCTAAAATGTAGCATCGT
>NW_020438924.1:591340-631167 GCF_000699045.2 Agrilus planipennis
TCTCTTCTGTCTTCATTTCGTCCGTCTCATCTTTCTCACCCGAACCACCACCCACCCATTCCCACGATTCCTGAAAGCAGGCTGAAGAGGGCCTTCCGCCCTACCTTCCGGCGTAGTCCGGAGGAACTGTGCCCGCCCACCAGCATAACTGGCTGGTGGGAATGAAACACCCAAAAGTTTTTTTAAGTTTTTTATGTTGAAACCATTTAAAATCGCCCATTTATTCTGCTTCCTTCCGTAGTTTATTCCATTGTCGTTTACACTGAATAATCACGAACCTGAAGTCTTGTTCCTATACGTTAAATACACCTATATTACTAGAAATCACTGCTTTTGAATTTCGCTGACCTGCACAGTATCCTGCATTCAGTGACTAACTTCAGCAATGTCACCAATAGACTAAGTAACAAACAATGAAATTTCTGTAAATATTATTCATTTATTCCTCATCAACAATTATGGCCATCAATAAATACTTTGTGAGTTTGTAATCCCCGATAATACAAATGTATCATACACAGCGTTGAACTAAATAACTCCCGAAAAAAAAAATGCTAAATTTTGATAAGAAATATCAGCGTTTATTGTATGAAAACACTGATTGTTTAATTCAGCGTAAAAGGTTTACAAGTAATGATAGAGAGAGCGAGTGTGTATTACACGGAAAATTGAATCTTATTATTGAAGCCGCCGTCGATGCATCGACCTTAAATGCCAATAAAATCACGAATAACAACAGCAAACGCAAACGTTATAAGCCTTCACTTTACACCTGTATGATCACTGAAGGACTCTTAAAGGAGAAAGTGAGAAGATATTTGTATAAGGCGGACACGGCAAGGGAGAGCTGTTTGTTTAGGCACTAACCCGTACGTAATTGGCACCGTTTTCTGGTATTAATCAACTTGTAATAGCAACTTACAGCTAACAATCTCTCAAGCCGGGATTGATTATTATCGACAGCTCTCAAATAATTTTATATTATATAACAATAATTCTGGCACTGCAGTACTTCGAATTTAACAAATTAACGTAATCGCTAATTTAAATTCGACCAATTTATTATAAAGTGAATACGTATTCCGGGACCATTTAGGTCGTACTTAACTTATATCTAAACCGACGTTAATGAATTGGTCTAAATGTATTGGATGTTTAATAATAATCAATCATAAATGATAACGCAAATTAATAAATAATAGGAAGACACGTTTGGACACGACCCTCTACTGTACTAAAATTTTGTTATTAATGATCTTTAATAGCTTTAAATAAAATGGAAGCGGTCCTGACAGATCAGAACTGTATGAAAATAAATAAAAGTAAAACTAAAATACTGGTATGCAAGGCAAGAAAAAGTAGGGAAAGAGCGAATATAAAGATAGGAGTGGCTGATTTTAGATACCTAGGAAGTCAGATAAGTCAGGATGGAAGGAGTAGTAGGGATTATAAAGCAGAGGATAGCGCAGGGTCGTGTTGCCTTTAATAAAAAGAAGTCACTTCTATGCTCGCGAACGGTTAATCTAGAAATTCGAAGAAGGTTGTTAAAGGTATATGTTTGGAGCACGGCATTGTACGGGTACGAAACTTGGACGGTGGGCGCAGCGGAAAAGAAAAGGTTCGAAATGTGGTGTTATATGCGGATGATGAGGATATCGTGGGTAGAAAAGGTTAGAAATGAAGAGGTATTGGAAAGAATAGGAGAACAGAGGACTCTATGGAAGTCAATAAAAAATAGGCGATAGGTTGGTAGGACACCTTCTCAGGCATGAAGGTCTAGTCAGAGACATATTAGAGGCAGAAACAGGAGTTAGGAGGGGTAGAGGTTGACCTAGATTAGATTAGTGTTCGCAAATAGTTAATGATGTGGGTTGTTCTAGTTTTAGGGAAATGCGAAGTTTAGCTCAGGATAGGAAAGAGTGGAGGTACGTGTCCAACCAGTCTTAGGACTGACGACCTTATAATGATGATGAATGATCTTTTATTTTTCATCGCATGGATTTTCTACTTAACTAAATAAATCACTAAAATCCAAAATTCTTTATATAAGTTGTGATGATATACAATTATTCACTTCTTCATTTATTGAACAAGCAGTTTTAGAAACGTACTTACAATTTAAAAGAAGAAGAATTACTTCTTGCGGTTACGATATCAAAACAATTTATCTAATTATCGTGTTCGAACGGCGTTCTCAAACTTGTAGGAAGTAATGACGTCAACCTTTTGCTAGATGGCTTACATTGTGGGCGGTGATTCGGTAAATTAATGCAGAAGCAAATCGGGCAAGGATACGCTTCAAAAACTACGAATTATGCAGGATAATTTCGAAGATGCTTGAATACGAATTGTATGATTTATGCTTGAGTTTGGCGAGAGTCAACAGAGTTTTATTAAGTGTTATTCATGTACAAATTAATGTCACTTAAAGTGAGTAAAAAGCTTTCTTCATATTTACATAAGTTAAAATACATGCACACTATACTAGCACAAATCTAATAACCATTTTTTACTTTCGTAACCATATGGTATATTTTTGTAGTAATGATAATTTATACAGCTACCTGTTATCAAAATCCGACTTTCTGAAATTAGTAACAATTAAAACGTGTAATTACATCATGGAGCATTAATACCAAATTTTAAGTAAATTTGACCATCACCACTACCAAAATAGTTCCATATAAATTTTATCACTTGTTTTAATTGAATTGAATTTCGAAATATCCTTTCTTCTTCCTTATATACCTACTCCATACAGGAAACCTTTGTGTAAAATTTCTGCTATCTAGGTCCAACGCCCGACTAGAATTTATAGGAAGCATGTAGTGGGCAGGCCGATGTTGGGAGTTCCCCGTAGATTCCTCATTCCTCATGATGATGAGCAAATGCGGCAAGGCGTTGTATGCCCCTTCCTTGCCCTAGGGGGCAACCTTATGGGGCCCACAAGAAGTAGTGTGGCTAGCCACTTAAGGACTCTACCTGCGCCTCCCTTAAAATTCTAGTCAACGGTTAAATCTGGACGTTAATGAGTCAGTGAGTTAGGGTTACATTATTCGACCACGGCTTTATCTGGCTTAATAAAGTATTAGACGTTAACATTTCTCTTATCAATCTTTGCACTAAAGAAATGGTGAAAATCTCATCAAAATCTTTCAAGTAAGTAGTTTGGAAGCCTTATCGTATATTTGTACTGAATAAACTTTGAATAATTAATCGAATAACCCCGTGAAACTGATGATGGAATTCACTTGTTTATTTCCATAAAATTTTCCGTACCAAAGAAATTCCTTATTAATATTGAATGTATTTTTTGAGTCGAACTGCTGTCGCTTACCCGCTTAGCATAATCGATTGGCCACACGAATTTCAGGACACAAACAATGAGATTTCTTTCGTCATATAGCCGAGCTAGTGAAGTAAACGAGGCACGTCGGTAATTTATTACTCCGATCCTATCTGATGACACGTAGGGAAATTTTTTAAAAGGTCAGCCGTTCGCTTTAGCTTTTACCAACGACGACGGCTGCGCTGTTATCGGGCTATGCGGCATTTTAAACGACAATAATAAACCAACTGATTGATTTGTGAAGTAAAACCTATTAACTCGTTAGCGCCACTTGTCAAATATGATTATGACGAAAACGATAAGTTATTATAGCAGTTCCGCCCATCCTTCTGTCCATGTGGCTGGAGATTTTCTCAAGAAATATTTCAACGGTTACAACTCGCAAACTTTTACGCGCTTGTATCGATGAGAATTTTTAACTTTCTCCGTACTATAATCAAAGATTAGGTAGCACAACAAAAGAATTTCTCTTCAGCTTGAGAAAGGTTGTTTTCGGACTGTGCTAACTGCATACACCGGTTGAAATTCGTGAAATACACAGTCTTTTTATTCTTTTAATGTACAAGCAACTGCATTACTTTTATAATTTACATGTATTCTGTTTTTCGATTAAAATCAACAGGTTGAATTTATGTAGCAGGGACTTCTATAATACCAGGAACAATAGTGTTACAAACTTGTTTTAATTACTAATGAACTATAGATACAGAACGCCATGTAGATACAAAACGATATTCTCAAAGGATTGCTAAATCGATAGAGTACATTATTGTTTGAAAGGACAACGATCGGTTTTAATTAAAAGCCTGCAGGAATAGAATTTATTAAACGACGAATGGGAGAGGATTCAAACAAATCTATAACAAACTGTTTTAGGACAGTGACGATAAATATTATGTAGGATTGTTTCTATCCAGAGTAAAAATTATTCTTTTCAATTTCACTTTAGCGAATTATAACCAAACTAGCTCCATAAATGGTCCGTTTGCAGGACTAAACCGCCAATTGTGTACGGACAGAGTTCTGAAACTGTACCGCATTTAGTACGAAAAGAACACGGATACAGCACGGATTGCTTTCCAGAAAGCTACTGAAATACTACCAAAAAAAAACTTTAAAACTTTTGGATGTTTCATTCCCACCAGCCAGTTATGCTGGTGGGCGGGCAGTCCCTCCGGACTAGGCCTGAAGGTAGGGCGGAAGGCTCTCTTCAGGAATCGTGGGAATGGGTGGGTGGTGGTTCGGGTGAGAAAGATGAGACGAGACTGACGAAATGAAGACTGAAGAGAATGAAAGATTATCTGTGGACTATTACTGCCTCAGTATTTGCCTAAGTGATCGAAGGAAACCACAGAAAAACTTGGATCAAGGCAGATGGACCCGGAATCGAACCGGCGTCCTCCCGAATGCTAAGCAATGATCTAAACCACTAAATACCACCGAAAGAGCGACGCATTTATACTGAAAAAGCGCCGAAACAGCACTAAAGGGATAATAAAATTTCTGTTTTTGTATGTCATGCTGTTTTGGTGCTATTATAGTGTATTTTTTGGCGAGGCGCTGTTTGAGGGCTCTTTCGGATCTTTTTTTAATGTGGACTAGTTTGGAGCTGCTTTACAGTTTCAAAGGGTAGTGTTTTAGCTATAATTTTAGAATTTAAACTTTCGTCTAATTTATAGGAACTATTTCGGAGGTAATTGAAGTCATTTCAAATATTTGGAGGCGATTCGGTGGTGTTATAATTCTTTTTATTTTTACTCGGGGACACTATCCGAAAATATTCTATCAAAAATGCAGAAGACGAATCATTCCAACCGCGCTTTTGAATCTTATTACTTTTCATCAGGAAACTATTAACAGTAACACTTATTACATATACTTAATCCAACTGTTTGTAACACAGGATGTGTTTAGTAATCTCAAGTGTTATTTTCCAACAATAACAAATAATTTACGACGCGTGTGATAGCGGTCGTTTAACTGACGTGTTTTTAGTACTAAAATAACTAAGAAGTCGTATATAAAAGGACCTCGAGACACCGAGACGCGTCGAGTATTTTTAGAAATCTTAAGACATGATTGGTATTCGCGTTTAACGCGATAAAATATTGTCACACATTACGATTCTATAATTATAGATGGATAATATTTAGCAAGAACTAATAAAACCCGAGAAAATTAGTAGCTTTAAAATTAATAAAATACATACACATACATTAAAAACCCTCAGATAAGAACTTTATACAATACTTTATCCTTATAAAATACAATAACCTGATAAGTAGTCCTGACCAGGATAACTATATAGGTCTAAAAAGGATCGCGAATTTTGCGTTTTTTCAAAAATTATTTATTTATTCATTTATAAATATCTATTTCGTCCCCTTCAAAGTAATCCCCGCCAGATATTATACACTTGTGCCAATGTTTTTCCCAATCCTAGAAAAGCACGTCAGAAAATCTTGTTCAGCTCCTCCTGCGATGCCGTCTTTATCTCCTCAATCGTAAGCGTAGCGTCGTCTTTTCATGGGCCTCTTCTCTTTCGGGAACAAGAAAAAGTTACAGGGTAACAGATCTGGGGAATACGGTGGCTGCGGCATTGTTAGTGTGTTGTTTTTGGCCAAAACTTCGCGCACAAGCAATGATGTGTGAGCCAATTTTTGTTCTTCCACAAATCCGGGCGTTTATGACGAATTGCTTCGCGCAAATTGCTTATTATTATTCCTTATTGACCGTTCTAACCTCTGGCAAGAACTCATGATGCACTACGCCCTTGCAATCGAAAAAAACTGTAAGTAAAACCTTCACATTCGAATTAACTTGATGCGCTTCTATCGGTCTTGGCTCGTAGTACGGCAGCTTTCATTGGGATGCTTGAGCTTTGGTTTCCACGTCATAACCATAAACCCATGATTCTCTGGAGGTTTGGTCTAAGGTAGCTTCACCATATGCCGCAGTCAACATTTGGAATGCGTCCGCGCACTTAATTTTGTTTTTCACACAAAATTTGATATAGATTCATTGATCCCTTTTTTGAAATAGGCAAAAGTCGAAGACGTGTAAGCGAGAGACATTAGTACCAACATAACGCCACAAAAAAAGATCGAATATACGTAACCCACAGAAATTCAACATTTGGGATACTTTTTGAACAGATCTCGTTTGTATCATACGAAGCAGTTTGACGTTAGTTTGATTGTAGCTTTAAATAAGTGCATTTTAAAAGCTTACACTTACATTTAATAAGTCGCAAACGGCATACGACGAGAGTTCATCAGTAAAGTAAAGCACATCTTTGCGTTTTTGTTTTTTAAACATCGCTTAACAAACCAAAAAAAGGTAAGCCGCTTTTCCTTTGTTTCGCTAGTTTCCAGAAACAATCTTACGCCAGTAAACGTCGGTCGCCGTCGCGACGAGCGTTCATCGTTGTATTAAAAAAAGCGACGTCTTTATTCGACTTTCATTTTCGTTCAAAGGATTCTTTCGTCGTTACTATGGCACGGCTGTTTACGTGATGTACTATAAGATCGTCGACAAGAGACCTTTTCTATCTAACGAATCTGGCGTTATCTGTCTATTACAGACGATTACGTACTTGTACACAATCGGTAAAAAGTTTATGTTACTAAACCCATGTACTACATATGTATATTGTTAGTATCTGTGTGTATTATAAGCGGTTGGCTTTAGGGGGTACATTATTTTAAATTAGTGGCTGTAATTGTTTATTTTCCACCTGCGTCCACCGGCACGCAAAAACTATGAATACGTAATAATAGCTTTGAAGTTGGCATAGCAAAATTAGCACAGGCAAATGGACAAACGCTTGGATAATTAACCGCAAATTGGTCGTGAAAGCCAAAAATCACTCGAAAATTCAATTTGAAGTTAGCTAACAAAAACTGCAAAAGACCAGACAGTTTGAACCAGACTCATATTAACTAGCCGTTAATTAATTGATTAAGATGTAGACTACTACACATATTTTTTCACTGTTGGATTGTTTAAAATTTTTGATTAAATTTTTCAAATCAAACGCTATGTTTTATTACACCTACAATGCATAGAACTAATGAAAACCACCACGAATATGCAATATTGATGATTATAAATGGATCTGAATCAGCAGCATTGCATCAGTTGCTATTTACTTACTTATTACTTATTACTACTTTAGAATACTAATACGTTTATTAAATTAATACTATTTTAAAATGACGCACTTCTATTATTGTAATGACGCAAGTATTTATGTTTTCTACATGTACTATTCTAGATCCATCTATTATTACAGAATAGTATTTTGTAATGATGTTTAGCTATTATTTTAGTATTATAACTTATCTTGATTCAAATAACCGTCAATTTTGATGTAAATAATACATGTATAAAACTAAAGTTATCTTCCATTCATAACCGATTCAATAAATAATACTTTTGATAGACTGATTCAAGCTTGATAGATACATTTTTAGTTGAATCGGTTAGCAGACTGTAGAGTGAAAGATCTTAGTTAAAATAGGGTTGCAAATAATTTTATTGATGTAAAATCAACATTAATCATTTTGTATCAAAATATTTACAACCCCATTTTGTTTCCGATCTTTTACACATTGTAAAAAATGGAATCCATAGTCTTTTTAGCTTTGCGTTCATCTAATAAGCAAAGTTTTTCTAATCGTTTACTAAGAATTTTGGATTATAGGTATTTATTAGCACACCACAATATCTTGTAGTTTTCAGTTTTACACAACTGGTGTATATCAATTCGATATTGTTTTGCGGGCTGTTTTGTAGTAATTTATATAATTTTATAGTTCCTTGCTAAAAGTATGATAATTGGAGATTTGGCAGGTGCTGATATTAGTTTGGAAATTCAAAATTCCATAGATCATGA
Organism: Agrilus planipennis; assembly: GCF_000699045.2. NCBI lineage: Eukaryota > Metazoa > Arthropoda > Insecta > Coleoptera > Buprestidae > Agrilus > Agrilus planipennis. The sequence goes on from NW_020438924.1 coordinate 599,587, forward strand.
CACTGAATCCGAAAAACAATATCGATCTAATATTTTAGATTATCCATTTCCAAGGAATTTAGAATTTTTTGGGCTCTCTTCAGATAAGGAATTAGAAGACATTCATGAAATATCTCTTTGTACCCTTTTCAAGTTTCAATGGCCAATGTGGACAACATTCATTCGTCATTTTATATAATGCTTGATCGATTCTAGCAAACTTTTAAAGGCAAAAATGTATTTTGCATTTTACAAACAGAAAAAATGTATTTAAATGCAAATACTTCAAATAAATCACATCGCTGTATTTTGATTATATCGAGATTCGTTTGGGGGTTATCAAGTGTAGATGAAATAACAGACGACGACTTATTATTGGAGTTGGAACCGAATTGTCGACAAATAAATGATATAAAAACGTCGCACGCAGCTCCTGCAAGCAAATAACTCTTTACACCCAATTAAAGTGACATGCCGGTGCAAAACACCTCTAATATATAAAGAACACAAACCAACAAGCAAGGCATCGAGCGATCGCGTACGCGAGTCTGTCGTGAAAAAGCGACGATCTCGAGGCAATGCCGTCGTTGCTCCGGCTTGCCATGAGAAAGCTGCCTGTTTACGGATAATATGCACCTCCCGCTGCTGCTGCTGCAGACCCTGGCTGGTGCAGTCGATGCTGGTGTCCTTTCTACCGCTGCTACTATTTACCTTGTTGTCAAGGCTCGTCGAAGGTGCACACACGCGAACGTCGACTAGCTTCATTATTAAATCGATTAATGTAAGAGGATTACCACTTGCCATCTATGTAACATAATCGCGACGCAAAAAACCTTAATTACAAGGAGAAAATTTCGCGTGTGGTCCATACACTACGGTGATGCTTCGTGACACTATTCCGACTTCGATTATTATCATTATGAAAAGTCGTAGTTTACAGGAGCAAAATCGGAAGTGTAAATGTTAATGATACTCTTTAAGTAAGGGGATACCTTTCTCTAGCGGAAAGTTTAATATGCTCCCGCATCTGTCCCATAATAATAGCATAACACAGGGTTTTCTTTCTACTGAGGGAATTGTAGTTTGGAGAGACGCGGATGGCATAAAAAACAGATACTGGCTAATGAGGTTCAAGAGTTCAAGAGATAACTGATCTTAGATACTTATGCCCGGCAGCACGTTAGGGAATTCCCCGAATCAGTACTTGGAACTACCTTAATATACTACGCATACACACGCGTAAAACGCGAAATTGTAATAATTCGCTTTTGAAGTAATACAACAAGTTTCGGTCGTTACAAAGATGATGGATTTTAGAATTTGATGGATCCTCATGAAATTCCCATGAAGGATCGTGGATAATATCACAAGGAACATCTTCGGAAACCTCACTTTGTTGATGCAAGATTTCCAAATGCGCTATTGAACAGTTCAGCCACCATGAATCGTATTTGGTGATTTCATCATGAAGACGCGTTTAGAACCCAGAAATCCAATTTCTTCAAACAGTATTAGAAGAAGTGACCGATTTTAGGCATGTAGGTAGTCAGATAAGTCAGGACGAAAGGAGTAATAGGGATATAAAGCAGATGATAGTGCAGGGTCGAGTCGCCTATAATAAAAAGGAGTCACTTCTATGCGCGCGAACGATTAATTTAGAAATTCGAAAAATGGACGATGGGCGCGGAGGAACAGAAAAGGCTAGAAGCATTCGAAATGTGGAATTGCAGGCGAATGATGAACGTGGGTAGAAAAGGTTACAAATGAAGAGGTATTGGAAAGAATAGGAGAACAGAGGACTCTATGGAAGTAAATAAGAAATAGGCGAGATAGGTTGGTAGGACACTATCTTAGGCATGAAGGTCTAGTCAGAGACATATTAGAGGCAGAAACAGGAGTTAGGAGGGGTAGAGGTAGACCTAGATTAGATTACTGTTCGCAAATAGTTAATGATGTGGGATGTTCTAGTTTTAGGGAAATGCGAAGGATAGGAAGGAGTGGAGGTGCGAGTCCAACCAGTCTTAGGACCTTACAATGACGAGTTATAATTAAAAATCGAAAACATTTCAGCGTTTTAATATCACCTACAATTAGTTTAGATTTTGTCACTGTTAAAGCTACAGTATTCCGTTTAGCGTCGTAGACTTTTATAGCACATTGTTTGCGCAGAATAAACACCTTCCACAATACATTAACGTGTATCCTACACATATTATTATAACGTTGTATTTTAATAGCTGAATTATTTCTTTTTTAATAGGACAATGGTATTTTCCCATTACCCAAGCCACGCTACAATAACTAAACGGCGTATTTAATTTCATGCGATGTACAGGACCGATAAGGTAATCTAAAATCTTTATGCAACTCACAAAATACTGACTGGCTCCGTGCCAAACTCTTTCGTGTAAATACGAGCTACTTCGTCCTACTCTTTGCTTTTCTCGCTGCTTGACAGCACCATACCGTGAGTTATAGGCGTGGGATGACAAGCAATCTGTTTATTAAATAGGCCTCTGTTTTCACCTCGGTTTAAATTCCCAACTTCACTCCAATCTACGCGATCTCGTTCTTGATACCGCCATTCAAATCAAAATTTTGCGGTATTACGAAATCATTAGATGCAACATCAACCCACGCTTTATCTTCTCTTGTTGAAAACGAGCCATCCACTTAAGAATTATAAAGATAACACAATTTATTTATAATTAATGGATAAATATCGTATAGCGCTCGTATAGCGTATCCCGAAATAGAAATATCGTAGAAAAATACTACGGTTTGTCGCTAATTTGTCTACGATATTTCTATTTCAAGATTCGCCATGTGTAGGTTCTCCAATCGTTTTTAGCTGATAAGCTTGATGCTAATGGATTTGCGACAAAATAAAGTAAAACTACCACCATCCAGCTAAAAATAATAGCACTTATGTTATTTCTATTCGCAGATATGCTATATGTAAAGCCAATTTGGCCGCTCTCCTGTCGTCTCTCGCTGGACAGTTGGAGGATTGACTAGAGACAATATGTTCCAATACCCGGTTGGAGCGACAAATTTTTGGATTTCGCAAGAAATTGACGACAAATTAATTATTGTGCACTTTAGAAATGAGAAATACAACGTGTCGTTCTCGTTCAAGTTTGCTATACGCATGTATTTGTTTTCTTCATATACTGACGAGGCGCTACTGTTTGGCATCAATGCGGAACAAGATTGTTGAGGTTTTCAATTTAGAACGGATACATTAATTCCAATTTCATAACGCGGTTATTACCCCTATCGTTTGAATTGTTACATTTCACGTATCCACGCCATTCATTTCAATGAAAGTTCTCAACTGACATGTCGAGTGGGTTCTTTACACGGTTAGCGGTAAATTGAATCCGGAATGCACCGATAAATCCGCACCCTCAGCAAGATGTGACAGCTACCTCGTCGAATGATTCATTTGCGAGAGTTCGGATCAAAGCGCCCGTTCGCCAGCACTCCATTGTCATTTGTCGGTTAAACGGTTTACCGACAACACAATCGCTACTGTTATACGAAGCAGATATTAACAGTACGAAAGCTAAATATTTCGCGAACCCGACATAACTCAACTGGTTATAGCTTGGACATGCGCCAGATTTGAATAAATTGATCTTAAATATAGTTTAATGAAATTTACGGTTGAACTGCATAAGAGAAGTTAACATACGACGTACTCCTAATCTATCGGCACTATTAACTCGTTTAATATCCAGAGATCGGAGGAGTTAAATGATCATGAGGACACAATTGCTACGGCAAAAAACTGGCGAACTGAAATCAGAATCTGGCCTCAGAATTACCTTACTACTTCGGTACGCCCAAAAGTATTTTATGAAATATTTCAACAATGTTCTAGGGGCCGTTTTGAAGAAAATGATGGTACCCTAGTTTATAAGATTAAGTGATCTGTTAGTGTAAATTGTAGGAGAAACATAAACAAGTGTATTGACAAATTCTTTGTAATACAAAAAGCATATATAATATAGTATATACTTCAGTAGCAGTAAATACTCGCTAGATGGCGAAACATTGGCTTTATTTGGATATTAGATAAATTCGCTCTTTTGGAGTAGCTATTTCGGTTTGGATAGGACTACCGAGCGGCATGGCCTACAGGTCTAGACCATTGCTTAGCATTCGGGAGGACGCCGGTTCGATTCCGGGTCCGTCTGCCTTGGTCCAAGTTTTTCTGTGGTTTCCTTGGATCACTTAGGCAAATGCTGAGGCAGTAATATTCCACAGATAATCTTTCACCCTCTTCTGTTTTCATTTCGTCCGTCTCGTCTTTCTCACCCGAACCACCACCCACCCATTCCCACGATTCCTGAAAGCAGGCTGAAGAGGGCCTTCCGCCCTATCTTCCGGCATAGTCCGGAGGGACTGCCCGCCCACCAGCATTACTGGCTGGTGGGAATGAAACACCCAAAAGTTTTGGATAGGACTTATAGAGACGACCATCACATACTTATACATACATGCCGTAGAAGAAATAGAGCATACAAAGTGTTGAAATAGGGTATTCATTAGGGATGCATCGGTTTTAATAGGGCTTGCCGTAAAAGGGTACATGTATAGTTATCAGGGAAGAATTAGCTACTAGGTAGCAAGCTAACAAAGGTCGACTTTGTAGTCTTGTAGTTACAGTTTAATTGTAGGTAATGACTCCACCAATATTTTAAATAATGTAAAAATTAGTTTAAGTTGTTTAAGTGTTTAAGAAGGATAAGAAAAGAGAACGAACGTCATAGAAGCGTTTACAATTTTAATTAGGTATGTTCATTTAAGGCAAGATCTCCTTGCACATTTTCCGTTTCTTTTTTCCTTCGTTATTCCGTTCTGCACCAGCTGCGTCCAATCATTCGTCGATTCATCCATCAAACCTTGGGTACTTTCTATTTGCATGGAAATAACGTCTACCCGTTAGCCTCCGCGACTCAATGTTCCTCCGATAAAGCTACCGTTGACCTGCGTCACGGCCTCCAAGGAAGACCGGAGACCATGCAGAGGTAAAGCTGAGAAAACTAAAGTTACATCCTTTCCGTGATACGTCCACACGGATCTACCAGAAGGAACGCTAATTAAAATATTACGCGAATGGCGATGGGCATTTATACGGCGCGGCTAACAAATCGTGCTCCTTAGGGGCACATGTACACGTTCGTACACGCGGACGTGAAACAAAGGAGTTGTCCACGTTCATTACCATCAAATGATACTGACAATGGGCATGATTCATGGGACTGACGCGCTAACAGAAGGCTGACAACTGAAAAATATAGCGACGATATTATACATCGTCGCTGCCCGTGGTCCGTCGCCTTAACAGGTCTCTATAGGAATCGGTCGGCACGATAAGTTCAAACAAAAACGAATTAAAACCTGATTATATAATTAATTAATTACACTTTTATACAATTATAGCCCAATAAAACTTTTTACAATTCAATTTAGAACACTTTAATTCCGATGGTAACAGTCACAGCCGAAGTTTCACTCTTAGTTACGAGGCTTTATTGGGGTAGGTTTTCTAGTAATTTTTTGAGAAAGATATGGTATTTAAAACCATCTTTAAAACCGTCCAGTAAATGCAATTTAAAGCTTTTGAGTGATGTTACTCTTTGTTCCAAACGTATGAAGAGTTCGGTTAGTTTAGGACAATTTTCAAAGAAATAGGTGATGTTTTTTAAAAATTATTTCAAGTTTCTTAATTATTACAATTTAATTTGGAATAACTCAAATACCTAGTAAGTTCATTTCTGCTGGGATTTAATTTTTACAAATTCGGATTCAAATTGTTATTTTCAATATTTTCGCTAACGAAGCAACGGGCTAGTGGGATAAACGGCAAATAATTTTTTTTTATTTTTTTCCGTTTGTTTACGAAATATTCACGTTTATTTTATTCTTCGTTAGAGTAATAACGAAATGGTCCAGGTACGCGTTTCAATGATACTCACTCATTTTACAAAATAAAACTGATCTGTTTTAGGGATAAACATTTTTCGCTCTCATTTCATTCACAAGCTCTCAGCTTGATTTGTTTGATTGACTGATTGGAAACTAATAAAACCTGATGAAATTCCTACTCGAGATTGATCAAATTACAGCATACGGCATACGGAATATGGTGCAAATCGGAGAAACAGAAATGTACTTCTCGAACAAAATGCGAAATCGATTTTGTACAAAGGATTCCGTTTGTTTCTTTAGGACTTCATTTACTTTTACGTAAAATGTGTTTATGCACAAGCTTTTGCTTACATACGATGTAAAACTATAAGTTTTATTGCTTTTACTCATAAATATACACGTAACATTCTTGCAAATATTTGAGTTATAATGAACTCAAACAAAATCATATTAGTACAATTAGTCCTGGTGTTCATTGTTAACCCTTTTTTGGTATCGCACAAGCTGGAGCAAAGAAAATGATAACAGTTTGAGAACTTCTACCTGCGGAAATAATAAATCACAAGATATTGAAGAAAGTACCAATAGAAATCTTATACACGTAGTAGGAGCGCAGGACTTGTTTTCATAAGAAATTAGTTAAACTCATTTGGTTTGTAACCCATACATACAATGGCATAAAAACTATAAATTGGGTTAAAATCAATATGATTTATAGTGTTAGTTTTGCCGGTAATATTTATTGTTAAGTGCCTTGCACCAGAGATAAGTGCCGGTATGTACTAATGAAGACTTACAACTAGATTAGGGTTCTTTCTTTTCCAGGAGTATATACTCTGTGATTTTGATTAATATATCATTGTTTTAATAAGTATAGTACGTATTTTCTATCAACATACATATAGGGGAAAGGCTGAGGCGCGTGTCCAATCAGGGTTGCAGATCTTATTATGACGATGATACAGTACATAAAAAGTACCTCCCCTCCACCTTTAGAAACCCAGGTCAACCCTAAAATATATGTGCAGAATCTTTACATCAATAGATGTTAAAAATGTTTTGGAGCATAAAAAGGAATTACAACTAATATATACATTAAATTAAAGTGAATATGTAGAATTGGAGTGAGTTTAAGATTGTTAACCACTATACAAGATAAAATTATAAAAGAACAATAACAGAAGATACAGGCAAAAAACATTTTCTAGCAGTATTTGTCGTGTAGGTATTACATCCTATTATTTTTCGCTTGGATATTATTGCATCACAGAAATATCATTCGGACTTTAAATAAAGTGATATTGGATTATTTATGGATCGAGTTCTTTGAATGGATGTGTTAATTTGCAAGTCCACAAATACACAAACTCGTACACATACACATTATGTCGTACACCGTACAGTAGAAGAATTTTGAATTTCATTTCTTATGTTTAGTGTCGAGCTAGATAAGCATACATATACAACATACTTTCATGTAGGGACGGATGTGTATTTGTCTGTATGTCGTACAGTATAAATACGAGCTCCACAAAGCTCCTACAGTCAATATGTTTACGTGTGCAACTTTCGACGTAATTTAACTGCAAACACGTGCACCTTTGCGCATACATGCAAACGAAATCTACGCAGTACAACACGTTCACATATTCCAGAGCAAATAACATATTAAATAGATTGGTGTTTCCTATTATGTATGCGGTTTCGCTATTATTAAACGCTGCCTTAAAAACAACTGAACCGTGTAAACGAAGACAATTATGTAATAAATTGTCAAATTTTTTACCATATTATCGTGTCTTCATAGGCCTACTTCTAAAGTTGAAGCTTACATCTCCCTGAAATTCGTTTGAAACATAACAGAAAATTTGTGTTAGATCACAGAAAAGGTTTCCTTGATTGATATGTGTGAAGTGTTTTGCAGTAGTGCAGGTGTACCAAGCTTTTTATGCTTACTTAAAGGCTTTTTTATGAACATCCGATGGTGATATCTTTTTGCAACCTTGCGACACGTGTGATTCATTTTTCAGCGGTTATAAATAGGCACCTTCACGGCTGCTTACCAGAACACATGTTAAAAGAGTTATCAGAGACGACCATATTTTACGGTACATTACATTTGACTCAAAGACATGTATACAGACATTAATCCATTATAATATAAAGATTGTATACGTCTATAAAATAACATTGGGACCTCTTCATAAAGTGTGTAAATACCTCTTGCTTTTTTTCCGAAATTGTTTACTATTATGTATTTATATCCAATTTACTAATTAATACCATTTTACTCATGCTGATTAGTTATGTTGGTTGTTGGGACTAGGCTAGTAACCCATCCAAAACTTAAGAAGAAAAGGAATGTTTTAGTACCTAAATAGTGTTTAGAATCGTGCGTACACCTTCAATCGCACAGTAGGTATTTCCAACACACTTTGATGTTTTTATTGGGACATAAAAAACGAACTTTGTAAAGCTTCGTTTAACAATTTGCTAATAGAATAAAATTTTAATTCCAACTGAAATAACACCCTATATTATAACATTAAATCAAAAAGAAAACCTTTAGGTTGGTATAGAATTTTTATTGGAAACTAATTCTGAAGGAGAAACTAGTAACCGATTTTAAAAGTCATTTAAAACAGGAAGCAAAAAACGCAGGGAAGTCAATTACTTACTTACTTAACAATAAAATACAAATACAACCCGCAATCGCCCACACGCAATTGAGATACCTGGGTACTGTAACTACTTTTAAATAAAGTTTTCAGCATGTAGGTAGGTATACCTCCTGTTTATGAAAAGTGATTGTGGAACGATCGATATTACACAAAAAATGGTAAAGGGTTCAGATGGCCAGGTAGAATAGTTAGCAGGACAACAGAAGACGGGTGGCACGTGGCGGTAAACATTGGACTTGTTAGTTGCCAAAAGATACTCATGATTGTTTTATTATTCCCTGATGATATGGTCATTCAAAATAGCTGAAAATTTTGATATTTCTGTTCTGAAATTACTCCCAATTAAAAAATAAACGCATGATAATGTTTGTAATCTAATAAAAATGTGATACACATTTATTATTTTCCGACCTACCTCTAAGGATATATGCGGCAATCATCATATCCCTGAACATTGTGCTATTTTGCAGTTGTAGCGAACTTAAACCGAAAGTTGGCATATTATTGAAAGATATCATTTGAGGAGGAAATGTGAATGAGTTGTGGGTACAGTCCAACTTCTGTTGATCCATTGAAATTTCGCACAGTTTGCAGGGCATTTTGATTTTCATTTTTGTATCACAAGTTATCACAATATTTATTTGCACTAGAGCTCGGGGGTATCACAGGAACGACGGTGTAAAGCAGTTAAAAAATAATATTTGTTACAAATCTCCACCATACACAAGCGATCAAGTATTACAAACTACGCACGTTACAAAAATATAAACTTTTTATCCTAATTAAAAACACCTGCAAGTACCCGCACAATTTTATATTCCGAAACGGGCACAGAAGTTCGAACGCATTAGCAAGATAGATTTTTATCTACATATACGGTTTCAAGTAATTGTAGCGTTAGCTTCGTAACATTTGTTCCTGAAATGCGTGAAGCGTGTCGCAAGTGGATCACTTCTTAACGTATCAACAGATTCACTTATACTGCCACTTTAAGTGATAATGGCACATAGTCTCACAGAAATCTCAATCCGCACACGTAACTCATACATCAAACGCGATGACTGATGACTTGAGCTCAAACGATAACACGCACACAGAAAGCTTGCTCAAACTAGACTAACCTAACCTTCGTGCATTTCAGCGGTCAGGACAGTTTGATACCCCGTTCACCGACTTAGTGCGGCCAATCGGAGGCCGGAACGTCACATTGCGTCACGAATACGTCAGCCGCACTTTGTGAGTAGCGCTCGATCTTACACTAACTACACAGCTCAATAATCGCGCCGATATAATCCGTTGTAATGAGATACATGCTAACACTTTAAATTATCACAAGAAACAATTAAATGACATAATGTATATGAAGTGCAGAACAAGCCAGTTTTGGACTCCGATTTCACTACCGTCATTAAAAAATACTACTGAATGCCAGTTAGATGCTTAGTTATAGTTTTTACTAAACGTGCAGGATGATCAATGCAATTTATACCTTGAGTTGGCTACCAAGGGATATTTTTTTTTAAATCCATTCTAAGCGATTTACATAAAAAAACCAACGACGCAAAGTGATTGATTGATGACTTTTAAACGAACACAAAACGAATTGCCACCTGCTTCTGAAACCACATTTTGTTTTTATCATTTTTTATATTTTCAGTAGCTACCCACTACCCACTTTATGCTATACGGTACTAACATAATGTAAAAAAATTATGAAACAAGTCTTTATAGTTATACGGGTCTATGTAAACCAAGTAAAAATTCTGTGAAGATTTCAAAGGTTTCTATTTATAAGTGTGCAGCAAGCCAAGTTAAATAAATTGTAAAAGTAATCGGTACATTTATACCTAACAGCAAAAAGTTCGCATCTTGGTATATATCTCACAAAAAATTTATCTTCATAATTCTTCGGTTAAAGTTTTATCTTAAAAGAATAAATTCTATACGAAGTAAAAAGCAAAAGGATAAGGTTCGACTGACTTTTTTTATACCTGAAAATGAACAGGTACCATACCGTATACCTAGTAGGTAGTAGGTATAATTTTTATTCTACGATTAAATACTATTACATTACGTACACCTGCAACAGATAATTATTTTTATTCTCATAGCAATTTCCTTTTACACATAGACATGACATGTCTTTTTTAGTTCCTAAGTAAAACAAACAGATGGTTGAGAAAAGAGTTTTCTGGATTATATTATAGTTTCTAATTTTATTTATTTGTACGTGTAAATAATTGAATGCATCGACACTTATTTCTAAACGTCTCTAATTAATTTTTAAGATTCATTCGTGGTACAATATGAGAGCGCGTTTTAAGCAAGATGAGACCAGTAGAAATTAAGACGTTCATTATTACTTTAATGATTTTTCTCTTTGGTTGAATTAATCCTAAGCGACCTGTTGTTAGGTTCATCTTATAATTAACGGTGTGCGTATAAACCTCACGTTGCAGTTAGCAAATCTAGCTGTCTGTAATCGAGTTCGAATGGTTTACGAGCGCTTACAAGAAAAATAATCCATAATGCATTTAATATTAATCATGCGCTAGTAATAAATGTTGAGGTTTTAATTGGATACATTCGTAAGTATGCACTTAATTACATGTAGTAAGTTTATCGGCTCGTGTTTGATGTATTTCTGCCTTTTCATAAGTCGAATGATACAGAAAAGTGTTTTGTTTCTCCATAAATACAAAGCTATCCGGAGAGAATAAATAGATTTATTTATATTATTATTTAGATCTTCACAGATCTCAAATCTGATACGGCGAAAAGCTTGTAGTTAAAGGATACGGTAACACCATCCGGAAACTCAACTTCCTTTCATCTTTCCTGATGGGCAGGGGCATTCGAAAACTACACAAAACTTTCAGACTTAATTAGTCCGGGATGGTCTTTTCGTTGATAATAATCTATTGTTGATAACGACCGATACAGTAGTCAATATTATTGAAATTATCGTGGAATAATCGTGAATTAAATAAAGACAACAAGACTGATAAGTACCTATGTAATAATACTGACAATAAATTTAGATTTTTAGTCCCAACTTATACAGTTCTGTTACGTTTGCCATTTCTTACAATGATACAATATCAATATCTTACAAATGTACCTGTGCCTGTCATGGTATACGCATACGGAGCAGGTGGTTTCTGGAATGATCAGAAGATGCTCGACATTTGAATATCCAGTTGAACTAGGTATCAATTAGTCCAATTAATATGTAGTACACGACGTTGAAGGATGTAGTTATTGCGATCAGTTAATCAGTTTTATTATCACCATTTATTATTGGAACGAATAAAACGACGAAGGATTATAACTGACGAAGACGACGCCTACAGTAATAATTGCTGGTTTTATAGCGTTAGAAATATGTTATTAAATTACACGTCTGCCACCGTGAGTATCATCCATAACCGTACCGTAATTATAAATATAGCGTTAAGGATCGTTTTTTATTTTATTGGAACATTTAGAGAAGGTGCGTGTTGAAGCGTCGAACAAGTCTTAGGACTGATTTTCCTATCGTGATGACGATGACATTATGGCGACCCATCAGAAGAATAGTGTAGGTCCTTATTGTAATTTTCGTGGGTTTCACATTACCTTCTAACAAAAACTATTTATTTACACTAATTATTAATATATTAGTATTCACTGTGCTATTTATTTCTGCAACAGTCAATTTATTTTTTCTTCTTCTCCGCGACCGTCTCTTCTTTTAAATACCCTTTTGTTTACTTTCGGGAACCCTCTAGAAACATCCGGATCGTTTAGTTTTTCTTTGAACTGTTTAACTGCTTTCCCAGAACGTAGGTACGACACACACATTTACAAATACGACGCACATGAAGAAAGGCGCCCGCGGCTAGTTTACGCACACGTGTGCCCGATCGCACACAAACACACTCGTGCTCGCTACATTATCTTAGTAGGGTAGGGGCAAGTTGTATCCTTGCGAACGGTTAATTTGGAAATTCAAAAAATTTTGTTATAGGTGCATGTTTGGAACTCGGCGCTGTACGGGTGCGAAACATGGACAGTGGGCGGGTCGGAAAAGAAAAGGTTGGAAGCTTTCGAAATGTGGTGTTAAAGGCGAATGATGAGGATACCATGGATAGAGGTTAGAGATGAAGAGGTTTTAGAAAGAGTAGGAAAACAGAGAACTCTCTGGAAGTCAATAAAAAATAGGCGAGGTAGGTTAATAGGACAACTTCTCAGGCACGAAGGTCTAGTCAGAGACATATTAGACGCAAAAACGGAAGTTAGGAGGGGTAGAGGTAGACTTAGATTAGATTACTGTTCGCTAATAGTTAAGGATGTGGGTTGTTCTAGTTTTAGGGAAATGCGAAAATTAGCTCAGGATAGGAAAGAGTGGAGGTGCGTGTCCAACCAGTCTTAGGACTGACGATCTTATGATGATGATGATGTAGATTACTATCCCCGATAGACACATTATTTACTTGTTTTTCTAGATATACAAATTTTTCAGAACAAAAAAGCTGTCAAATGAAGTTTTCCGTTTCGGAATACATATCTCATATAACGACGAAATTTTGTGGCTATAAGTATTCGAAACGTAGTGGATGTTATTTGTTCCATTCGGTTCTTTCGTCGGATGCATTTCATATGACGAACGAGGACCTTTTTCAAGGTACAATACACGAGAGTTGACAATATTGCAAACCAATAATGGCAATAGTGATATCGGTAACCCAATCACGGAATCCTCTCGAGCCGTATATAAATCCAGTTATCGATTTTAAAGTTCACTGAGTAAGTTCCGGCGTCTGCCATCGTCACAAATATAAGCACCTACATACATCCTACATCCTTACATTTATATGTGATGCTACTCTCGTTCTATCGATGCCCTTTCGAATTTATAAATCACTTCCCTATGGAAAATAAAAACGTCGCTTTTAGGCAATCTCCTATTATTACTCGAGAGTACTTTCTTGGTGGTGATAAAATTGTTGTCAATTTCAAAATAACATATCAAATTAGATCAAACACAACAAAACAAATATAATAAAAAAAAACACTAACAAATATAAGTGATAACAGTATCAGCATCAACTATTTTGTAGATGGTGTAACAATAATCTGTAGTATGGAGAAAATCATGGAAAGTCTCATGTAAGAAAAGGCACCTGTGTGGACCTGATTAGCCAACATGGTTTGACCCCGATGCCAAGTTATCTGACTTTTAAATAGTGTCAAGGAGTTGAAATAGGGCATCGATATCAGGACTGCCTCAGTCTTAATAGGGCATATCGTAGAAGGGTTCTGGTAAGATATAAACATCAGGGCCAGATCTGGATTAATAGAGTGTCTACGTCAGTCTTGGTTCCTGAATAGGGTCAGATATAATGGGGAGATGTCCTAGTAAATCCGGATCCGACGCGGATGGTGACAGGACCTACCTTAACAAATTTTCAGCCGGATAGTTTTAAGATTCCTACAAAAATTGTTACTAGCTCAGAAGATCCAAAAACGACTAAAAATGGCTACAAGGATCATCCTTCTGTACTAACACAGAAAACCATATTTATAAATAAACACACAGATACTAACTTCAAATGTAACACTACACTATTTCTAGTTTTGTTACTAATACATACATTTTCTCCGTTTCATGTTCTAATTTCGATTGTATTGAAATATTAAAATGATTTACCCATCCAGACTACACCAACGACAAACATTTTCGCTGTCGTCCAATAAACAAATGGAATGGAATTAATTATTGCAAAAGCTTTTACTTCGTAATCGATGTTTGAAGTAATATAAAATCGAGCTTTCACGTATCTACTTACTCGGCTTCGAACATCCGCATTAATTTTCACTAAATCCTTATGCTGCCCTACATAACTGTGGTAAATGGTAGATATCGACCGCACTGACATATTATTTATTCGATATTTATCGACCGACGATGTGCATTTGCATTCAGTACGGTGATTACATTACACTCGAAGAAACAAAACACTTTTCACAGTTCTCAATAATCTCTAATCCCAAACCTTTCATTTTATTTGAAGATTTAATATGACACAAGCAAATAAAAAAAAATGAGTAGTGTTTAGTTCTTATTACCTAAAGTTTACTTTTTTGTTGATGGTATAGTTGCGACGTTCAAAATTGGCATAGTCCGCCAATAAAACTGTCGCATTTACTTTCTTTTTTCAACTTACTAAGGAGAGAAAGAGCGGTTGCTGACAGAACGCCTACTTTTACTCACGACAGATGTTAATACAGAATATCGTAAACATAGAAAAGAGATAGGAATTGCAGCGAACAAAAAAAAGGGAATAATAACATTACACCAATTGATGTGTAACAGAAAGACATGAAGAGAAGCAGAATTTGAGCATGTTGCCAGCATCGGACTTTAAAAATGCTTAACATTCTCTGGGATTTATTGATTAAGGAAATAATTCCAACCAGGCAGTTATAAAGTCGAACCTGATCTTTTGTGTACCTAAGAAACCTCTAACTGCTGAACCGCTTACTGTTATTCGGTTTTCTCTTTTTATTTTGTCTGTACTAGTCATAAAGCATTTCCTAACTTAAGAAGGACTTGTTCCAAACTGCAGTTCTAAGTGGAAACAAGAAAGAAGATACGTCCATTCTCACAGATAATTTGTTGCGGACTTTACCAATTTTGATCGTCCTAACTATATATAGATGATAATGGCCATTTCATTCACATAAGAGAATCCCCTCAAAAGCACATTATCATTTGAAAACTAACTTTCTACTTTCTACCGCAAAAAGCTTTATCATTTTTGTTACAGTGTAATTTTAGTTGTATTTATTAGTATTAGGGATAATTATACAATATTTAGCATGGTGTAATTTTTAATATTTATATAAGTTACTGCATTGGCTGCTATAGTGTATAAATGTACATTATTACAAATATCACCCTGTTGGGGCCTCTCAAAACATTTGGTCCCAATAGATAAATTCTGCGAAGGCTTCGTCGGTCAGCTACCCTTATTTAATTGCACTACGCTGTAATGTTGTCTATGTATTTTTGGGTCTTTTCCTATACTTTTCTATAGCTTTGTTCTCGCAGGTACTGGTGGTGGTAATATTATAGTTTGATTTTATTCCATTTTCAGCAGTAGCTTAGTTCAGTTCAAAAAGTTAAGTTTTGTCGTTCAGCTTAACCAGATCTATGTTTTGTCGCTAAATTTGTCTTCCGTTTTTACATTGTCTTCATGTTCTGAATATGTTTAAGTGTTGTAAATAAAGTGTGTACATAGTTTTGTTTTACACTGGAATTTTATTCACTTTGGTCATTTATCCGAAAACATTCTGAGAAAATACTGCTCGTGGAAACACGACAAACAATTTTAACTTCATTTCCATCAGTTGAATGCCGTATTTGTACTACTCTTATCTTTTGGAAATGAAAATTTCTGACTGCAGTCCCCGATGCAGAATTACATCATGCCTTCGGGAAGTTAGTTTGCAAAATCGCGTGCGTTTAATATGTTAACTGGCAAATAAGTTTGTTAAGCAAATTCACTATTGAGACAGCAATGTAAATATGTACCCATTTGCCGTATAATCAGTTGCAATGTTTTACGATTTAACAGTTACAAAAGCAACGAACAACGTGCGTTTAAGTAACTTATTACCATTAATTATAACTCACTTGATAACTGTCTGTTTATATTTATGTGGCTTGCGTTGTTTATATTTAATGATGGTTTGCAAACGTATGTATGAGGAATGAAGAAGTTTGGACGGGTGCGATTTGTTAAGGTCAATTCACACGTACAGTGTCGTATTAATGTCGTGTCTTTTTGCTGTTCATCAAATGTGTAACCCCATGTTTAAATTCGGTAGAAATTGGCTAATTAACACACATAATGTCGTCTGGCCCACGACGGACGCGCCACGGCAGGGGAACGGCATTCAATGTGTGACCAGCTGTGACCGTATTTACTACTAGTTAGCATATACCTTCAAACATTATAACAAATTCGTAGTAGTACTACAACTGTAATTATGTATATATTGGGTTATTCGGAAAGTCATTTCTTTTTCCCGACAGAGGATTTAATTGTATTCTTTTGCACCCAACTTCACATTTAAGCCGTATAATTTTTATATATGCTTTGAGAGCTCATATAGCAAGGCTTGTGTGTGAAAAATTCCAATTAATTCTACGCAGTAGTTTTTGGTTGGTGTCCTTTTAAATATGGAGAGCGATAAGCAGCATTTGACATATCTTACTGTTTTACTACAGAAAGGGTAAAAATGCTGTTCAAGCCAGAAAGAAATTGACTGATGTGTATGGAGAAGGTGTGTTGACAGTACGCCAGTGCCAGAACTGGTTCGCTAAATTTCGATCCGGCAATTTTGATGTCGAAGATGCACCACGTTCGGGAAGGCCGGTTGAAGCTGATAAAGACGCGATAAAGGCATTAGTTGATGTGAACCGGCGAATAACAACACGTGAGATCGGATTGAGGTTAAATTTATCAAATTCAACAGTTTATGACCACTTGAAAGGCCTGGGATTATCCTCGAAGCTCGATGTATGGGTTCCCCATGTTCTCACAGAGAGAAATCTGTGTCGCCGCATTGACGTCTGCGATTCGCTTCTCAAACGTCACGAAAATGATCCGTTTTTGAAGCGCATCATCACTGGGGACGAAAAATGGGTTGTATACAACAACGTCAAACGCAAGAGGTCATGGAGCAAAAAAGATGAACCGGCTCAAACCATTTCCAAAGCCGATATTCACCAAAAAAAGGTGATGCTGTCTGTTTGGTGGGATTTTAAAGGAATCGTTTTTTTTGAGCTTTTACCGGATAACACAACGATTAATTCGGAAGTCTACTGTCATCAGCTGGACAAACTGAATGATGCACTTCAACAGAAAAGGTCAGAACTAATCAACAGGAAAGGTGTAGTGTTTCACCAAGACAACGCGAGACCTCACACAAGTTTGGTCACTCGCCAAAAGCTTTTACAGCTTGAATGGGATACAATGCTACACCCACCATATTCTCCAGACCTGGCACCATCGGATTATTATTTGTTCCGGTCACTCCAAAATTTTTTAGACGGTAAAACCTTCACCTCAAATGAGGAGGTCAAAAACCTCCTCGATCAGTTTTTTGCCAGCAAAGACCAAAAATTTTATGAGCGTGGAATTATGCTACTACCAGAAAGATGGCAAAAGGTGTTGGACCAGAACGGTCAATATATAATTTTATAAAGTATTTGTTTATTATACGAAAACTGTCTTTCATTTCCACAGAAAAAAACGAAATAACTTTCCGAACAACCCTATAGTTACTATCAGGAAAAGTTTTGTTTTACAGTGAACCACCTCAATTAAGTTTTACATCTTTTTATGTGTTGCATATACAATATCTACAAGGAACGACAGATGGAAACAAAGTCTCTTATCATAAATTTAAAACGTTTTCGAGCTAAAGTATGAAGAAAACTCGAGGCACTTATCAATTATATTATAAACACGACGTAAAACAGTTTGGTTCGGTGCCAAAGCGGAACTGCATTACAATCCGCATACATACGTACAAAAACGTACTTGTCGTCTACGTTCTCCGTACGGTATGTATGACCTTAGTGTTTGAAAACACCATGTCGTCCTTTTGAGAGTTATACCGCGTATGCGAACGGAATGCCAGGATGCAAATAAATAATATCTATAACAGCGAGAATAGAGAAGTTTAACTTGCGGTTCTGTTACATTATGAAATAGCCGGAGACAGATAATATAAATCTACTGCGCGGTAATACCATGTCATTGCTTCGTAAACACGTTCTTAAGCACTATTTAGTGCAGAAGCGTAAGTGGGTTGAGTCCTCATCATAAAGTCGTCAGTCCTAAGACTGGTTGGACACGTACCTCCACTGGTTCGTATCCTGAGCTAATCTTCGCATTTCCCCAAAACTAGAACAACCCACATCCTTAACTATTTGCGAACAGTAATCTAATTCAGGTCTACCTCTACCTGTCTTAACTCCCGTTTCTGCCTCTAATGTGTCTCTGACTAGACCTTCACGCCTGAGAAGGTGTCCTACCAACCTATCTCGCCTATTTCTTATTGACTTCCATAGAGTCCTCTGTTCTCCTATTCTTTCCAATACCTCTTCATTTCTAACCTTTTCTACCCACGATATCCTCATCATCCGCCTATAACACCACATTTCGAACGCTTCTAACCTTTTCTTTTCCGCCGCTCCCACTGTCCATGTTTCGCACCCGTACAACGCCGTGCTCCAAACATACACCTTTAACAACCTTTTTCGAATTTCTAAATTAACCGTTCGCGAACATAGAAGTGACTTCTTTTTATTAAAGGCGACACGACCCTGCGCTATCCTCTGCTTTATATCCCTACTACTCCTTCCGTCCTGACTTATCTGACTTCCTAGATACCTAAAATCAGCCACTTCTTCCAATTTTTCGTTTCCTATCTTTATATTCGCTCTTACCCTACTTTTTCTTCCTTTGAATACCAGTATTTTTGTTTTACTGTTATTTATTTTCATACAGTACTGTTTTGTCAGTACCGCTTCCATTTTATTTAAAGATATCTCTAACTCCTCTTTGCTAGATGCTTATACTGCTATATCATCTGCAAATCTGTAAGCATACTAATCTTTTGGCCCTGTATATCTGTCCCTACAGTTGTATCAGTGTTAATATCTAAAATTCTAAATTTATCATGCAATTTGTAATTAAAATCTTTCGAATATGTAGTTACTAGTCACTAACCAATTAAATGGTGTATTTCTGTAGGTACTTAAACTAGTTTGTTTCACAATCAAAACATTATCAATATCCATAAATTTTACCGTTTGTAATCGTTGCGACGGTGATTCAAGATTTTTATTCGTGCACATACGTGCACCCTCGCACGATCGACCACCCCTATATGCACCAACCATCTCGATTATTAATCGCCAGTCGTTCCGGTGTTTGTGTTTTGAAACAAAACACGTCGTCGTAGTAAAAGCCGATAGCTTCGACGTGATTGGCGTTCGTTTATAGCTGCTAACGATATGCCTTTTCATAAATTAGAAACGAAACGACAAACGAAGAAGACTAATAATGGTTTAAATGGTGCACGACACCTGAGAAATTAGTATATTCCCTCATGCAATCGAAGTAAACTACGACGCGTTGGCGTCAACAACGGCGGCGGCGTGGGCGCCAGCACGTCACGTTATAATCGTTCGACGTCAGCGTCTCGACGTTAAACTTCCGTTGTGTCGACCGAAAGAGGCGGAAAATGAACCCTCTGCATTTGCAAAACAGTACACCGAAAGGATGAAATGTTTTAATGACAACGAATTCCCCAGGGAAGGAGAAGCAAAAGCTTCAAACGCCAAACGATTTTAACAAGGAAAACATGACTTCATGGTCAGTGATTATTCGCAAATTGTCTTAGGGTCTCATCAGCACGTCGTTCGGCGCCAACTTTGGTCATCATCATAAGGTCGTTAGTCCTGATACTGGTTGGACACGTACCTCTACTCTAATCTCTAATCTTCGCATTTCCCTAAAACCAGAACATCCCACATCCTTAACTATTTGCGAACAGTAATCTAATTCAGGTCTACCTTTACTCCTCCTAACTCCCGTTTCTGCCTCTAATATGTCTCTTACTAGACCTTCATGCCTAAGAAGGTGTCCTACCAACCTATAGCGCCTATTTTTTATTGACTTCCATAGAGTCCTCTGTTCTCCTATTCTTTCTAATATCTCTTCATTTCTAACCTTCTCTATACAAGGTATCCTCATCATTTGCCTGTAACACCACGTTTTGAACAATTCTAAACTATTCTTTTCCGTCGCGCTTACTGTCCATGTTTCGCACCCGTACAGCGCCGCGTTCCAAACATACACCTTTAACAACCTTTTTCGAATTTCTAAATTAACCGTTCGCGGGCATAGAAGTGACTTCTTTTTATTAAAGGCGACACGACCCTGCGCTATCCTCTGCTTTATATCCCTACTACTCCTTCCGTCCTGACTTATCTGACTTCCTAGATACCTAAAATCAGCCACTTCTTCCAATTTTTCGTTTCCTATCTTTATATTCGCTCTTACCCTACTTTTTCTTCCTTTGAATACCAGTATTTTTGTTTTACTGTTATTTATTTTCATACAGTACTGTTTTGTCAGTACCGCTTCCATTTTATTTAAAGATATCTCTAACTCCTCTTTGCTAGATGCTTATACTGCTATATCATCTGCAAATCTGTGAACATACTTCNGCATAGAAGTGACTTCTTTTTATTAAAGGCGACACGACCCTGCGCTATCCTCTGCTTTATATCCCTACTACTCCTTCCGTCCTGACTTATCTGACTTCCTAATAGATACCTAAAATCAGCCACTTCTTCAAATTTTTCGTCTCCTATCTTTATATTCGCTTTTTCCCTACTTTTTCTTCCCTTGCATACCAGTATTTTTGTTTAACTTTTATTTATTTTCATACAGTACTGATCTGTCAGTACCGCTTCCATTTTATTTAAAGCTATCTCTAAGTCCTCCTTGCTAAATGCTTATACTTCTATATCATCTGCAAACAGTTGTACTGTTTTTAATAATGTTGATCGCGTCTACGATGTATAAATTTAAATGTAGCAATGACAGTGTGCATCCCTATCTTGCTTCCTTGCTAATATTTACTTCTCTATATTGCTACTAATGAATAAACAAAAGACTGAATGACAGTTTTCTGGCTTCCCTCTAAATAATATCTTGGCTATGTCTTGTCTTTTCAATTTTTAAGATTATTAGTAATAGGTATGCTTTCTGGAATTGTTTGCTGGGTCCTGTTGGTTTCGCTACTGAGAGTTTACGCTGTACATATAAAAAAATATAATTTTGAAAGATGCTACGAAGTGTAGTAACTTTATCTTTACTTTTCTAAATGAAGCACAAATTTATTTTATGGCGAACGAGTTGGAAAATTGCTTCCTGATGTGATTTGCACTTTTCAATTCCGTTATACGCATATCAAGAAATGCGTAAATTAACTGTAAACCCCTAGGAGCCGATCTTGGGGGTGCGGTTGGCGCTAAGCAGCCGAAAAATCGGTTTCGCCCACGGAAATCCGTCACAAATCATCTTAACATTAAATCGCCTAAAGCCTAAACTATCCCTCGACGAAGGCAAGCATGAAATGACACTTACGCAAATAAATTAAATAGACGAGAAGCGGCATCTGTTACGTTCAAATGAATTTACTTCGCAGTATATATAAGGCAAATTATCACCATTCTTTTATCGCAATTCATTAACTCGTAATAAAATGTTTCGTTACGATTAAACATCAGTTTGGTCTATTACTTTAATTGAAATGTATGCACGGAATGTCATAACCGTTCATTTTTTGTATTAGATATACACATAAACGATGTTTATAATGCTCAATAACAAATTGAAATACCTTTTCAGTTAAACCAATTTCATCAACAAGCCCAAGACTAAAACTAACACCAAATATGCAAGATAATGACCAAATAAACAAGATTGAACGAAAAATTATTAGTTCCAATGATTTATGAGTTAAACTGTTGAAGCAACTTTAATCTATTTTTTTCTTGAAACAATACATCTTTAGTATTTGAAATTTTCAGTTTGCGTTAACATTAAATATAAAAAAAAAGAAACTTTACCACTGTTTGTGAAAAGGGATCTATAAGAATGTCCTCTGGATAAGTATCCTTTGTTCTTATGTCTGGATAACACATAGTTGAAATATAGAGACAACCTAATTTTTTGTCGATATTTTTTATTTCTTTCAAGTAGGTACCTACCTTGTATTATTTTGTCCTCTAAAAGATTAATTTATGCGTTGAAGGAAGGGTAAGTTCTCCAGTTTTATTAACTTTCACAACTATTATCGACACTATTTTCTTTAAAAGTCACTAATTCTTCCCCTGCCCCGGCCATTTTTATTGCTCCACTATGACGTAGCGTCGGCCATCATTCTTTTCTAATTGTTGCAGTTGTCGGCCATCATTCTTTTTCAATTGTTGTCGCATTGTTACTGATGTCGGCCATTATGACGTAATGTCGGCCATCATTCTTTTCTAATTGTTGCAGTTGTCGGCCATCATTCTTTTTCAATTGTTGTCGCATTGTTACTGATGTCGGCCATTATGACGTAATGTCGGCCATCATTCTTTTCTAATTGTTGCAGTTGTCGGCCATCATTCTTTTTCAATTGTTGTCGCATTGTTACTGATGTCGGCCATTATGGTTTTTTAATTGACGTATAGTAATATATGATTACAATTTAAAGAAATTGCTTGTAAATAGGAATGCAACACATCGTACCCTTCAGCATAAGAAATTGCTGATACTAACTTTCATTTACGTAATACTACTCTGCCCTGTGCTGACAGCACCCATAATGATAATGTTTGCATATGTATCTATACAATTTGCATTTTACACTTTCTCCTATGATTGCATGTTGGTCATCATCATCACTAACTAAGTTATTATTACTATTACTATTATGGGTATGCATAAATAAATTGATCTTGTTCACGAGATAGGCACTTGCGTTACAATAAATAGAAGCGCATTTTCAAGTGGTCGGACAGTAACAGCTTAGAAGTTTAACGGTTCGTAACTTGGTTATTCTATCATTACTTCTATCTAAATTAGAGATCGCCAAGCTAAGGTAAGCAATAGGTGGACGGCGATCGTGATCTAGAATAATAGAAACAATGCGCCGGTAACTTGTACTTACCGCATTAACTATACTGTTATTAATTGTGTTTAAGTAACACTCAAGCCTGCAGCTGTTTATCACGCACACTATACCCACAATAAAACAACATGGCACACTTGCATAAATTTGCACAAATTAGGGAGAAACCCACACTATTATTACTATTGATATTTAACTATAAAAGTTAACAAATAGCCGCAGGATAGGAAAAAGTATAATCCTATTGTCATATCAACACTTCACAATCAAAAAAGATTATTAATCTAGTCTAAGGCGGTACAATAATAAATACTTTTGTTTTAAGATCAAATTATATGTCAAATTATATTCGGTACCTAATATTTTCTAGTATGTTTCAAGTTGAGGCTGATGTTACTTCTAATAAAGCAGCCCTTTTATTAATGTTGATAATAATCAAAAGCAGGCAACTTAAAGAAGATTAAATCTAATCATTTTTTTGGCTTACATGCATTTAAAGTTAAATTTCAATTCAAAAATTGATCCCATTCATTTACCTATTCAAATAACATTTTGTAATGTCCAGTGCAACAGGGCATTAACGTTTTTCATTTCAAAGAAGAGAAACTGCGTCGACAGTGGCAGTTAATATCGCGAAACGAAGAAGCAAAAGCATTAATTTGTGGTCTGTTACGTGAAGAATTACTCTGCCGGAACAATTTGTTAGCTTGCTGTGTGCGAATCCTCGAAACAGGCGTCTGGTGTATCCGGCTTGCGGCGTCCGGTTAGTGAGTATGCTCGTTAGGGTTGTTTATATCCGATATAACACCAAGACTATTCACTTACTGAACGAAATAGGGCATAAGACGGCCACGAAAATTTATTTGTAAATTGGAAAAGGGGAAAGGCGAGTAAAAGCGATTCGGGAAATAGAAAACGTCTCGCAATAAATGCTTTTATCGGGCTTTTCATTAAATTAAACCGACTCTTCATCCAATTTTTACGGAAATACTCAATGAACTAACTTCAATTCTAGCTAAAATTAGTCTAAATAGTTGAATTTATAAGGGACATGCCCCATCCCATGTAGGATCCCTAATGTGACTAATGAGGGGCATGGTGATATAGGGGTTTCCCCGTAGAATCCTTATTAAATCCCACCAAAAAAAAAAAGGTGTCCCTTCCTTGCCCTAGGGGACAACCTAATGGGGCCTACAAGGTGTAGTGGGATACCCACTTAGGGCCCTACCTGCACCCCCTCAAAATTCTAGTCGGGTATAAAAGATAATGTAATATATGTAAACGCTTTAATGTTATGCTTAAATGATCGTCAACCCCTTCTCCCAAAAGCTTTTGAAAGATTTACGAATCTTAATACGTAAAAGCTCTTTTTTGTTTCTTCTAAACTTGAAGTGGTCATCCCCCTAAAATTCCACTCGCACTATTTTCCATTCTCCTCTGTATGGATGATCTACTTAAGACTTTTGACGCATGAAAAGTTAAGCCAATTCTCGCATCCCTTTTTTGATATGACCACAACCAGTCTTGTTAATTAATATGACTAAGTAGTTCAAACAACCTTTTGACCTGTACGTTTTAAAACTTCCGGCTATATTCCATCTCACAATAGATGAATAAAGAAAGCCTGCATAGCACTTATATTATTGGATAATACAAAGACGTTCAACTGACGAACAATAAAGGATTTTAATGGAAAGGCAGAGAACAAACGAACCGCGTTTTCCATGTGTTCAATTTTTTTTCACGTCTAACAGCTTTCACTTCACTTCGATTTTCATTAACTTCCCCGAATCCGCAGTCTGGGCAACAATGACAGCTTAATACGGAACTTACATCTTTCCTCTTTACTTTAGCTTTTGATGTTGATAAAGCTTTCGCAGCGGTGTTCCGCTGGGAAACGCCATAAATCGATGACGCTTCTGCGGTTTTAGTTCTAGCCCATCATCATGCTACTGCCGCTCTGGCAACGAACGATTGCTACGTACATGTTTCACTGGACTAAAAAGATGCCATGAATTTAAATCGCCAGCTAATACGCTCTTAGGATTCAATGTCATTGGTTCTTCATTTATTTATACAGTCCATAAAATGTAATAGCGTCAATATTTAATGATGTTTAAGTTTTTCATCTTTTGATCCTTTGTTAACAACACACACGGCCCAATACAGCAGTAGGTACGGTGTTTTGTAAGCAATAAACGTTGTGTTATATCTCTTTTATTTCCTATGCCCATATGTATTCCTTGTCAACATTGTAGGATTTCCGATGTATACATTCAATAAAAATTCAAAGCGATCAAACAACTCCACAACACTATTATTTGGTGGTAAGGAATAAATCTTTGGTTAATACTACAAATGGCGCAGTAAACGCCATCTGTAGAACGATGCTACATACGTAATCTTAAAATGTAGCATTGTACTACAGATGGCGTTTACTGTGCCTTTTGTAGTATTTTCTAAAACGCACTGTTAAGACAGCAGGTAAACGTTGGTCTGTGTTCTGTCGGAGCTGCCTGCGACGCGCTGATGAGATCCAAAAAGATCGAAATCGCGATCCGCGTCTGGCAGTTTCGACAGAATAGGTACAGACCACTTCGAATTATTTTAAATCTTTGGTTATTTATTTCCTTTTGGATTCGAAATTTTTCTCGCTAGACTTTTATTTTTAGTAGTGAACCTGAGTAAGTTATATCATTTGGCCCTGATCCTCAAATATCTGGTTTAGGATCAGGCTTTACAGCCGTGAAATTATTCAGGTACGATGTCGGAATCAGGATATTAATAATTACTATATAGACATATTTCAATCATTTTTTTTTGTTTTAAACCTTGGAATTATCTGCTTCGACGTAATCCAACAAATGGATTGAATGGAATTGATTCTTCATTTTCAATAATTAAGAACACCGATAACATTAGCGCAGAAGTGATTTTGCGTAGGTGTATGTTGTATAAACGCATTTTAACGATGTAGATAGTACATTTTCATATTGTACGTTTTTGTATGTATGTATGTATGTATGTATAACATCGGTTTTCTAACGAACAGTTTGCGCAAAGATAAAGAGTACGCGACAAAAATATGACATCAGCGTTCAATAAAAACAACATTAGCGCTAGAAATTTTATATAACGTCTAAAAGCTTCCCCTGGACTAATTTAAATACGGTTAATGGATTCTTAAACATTTTTCGTTGAAAAGTTGAGAGGCTTTGTAAAACCCATTTCTTTCTTCAGCAAAAATATATTTAGTTTAATACATCGAGAATTCACTCTTTCCTTGGAATGCATTCAATCGAAAATAAATTTAGAAAAAGGAAGAAAAAAATGACTCGCTTATACTTTATTTAAACATTAATAGGAATATTGTACAGAATTAGTAACAACAACAATAATAAAATTAAAGCGTGGATAAAACAACAATATATTTTTTTTTAAAACAAACACTACCTAAATCCATTTGAATAAATTGCAGTTGGTCAAAAATTTTTTTAGCTTTAGGTCTAACGAATTCATTGGACTTTCCAGAATACGAAGGAGAACAAGAAAAATAATCTAATGTAAAGGTACTTAACATACTTAAAACAGTAAAATATTGGCATTGACCCTTTTAGCTTCAAGCCACAAAAGTAATCCCATCAAAATCGGTTTGACATGAAAAATTGCAGGTCCTATAATTTACTGTCTGCATATATACATATTGCATTTAATACTGGCGAAGAGCAACATTAATCATTTTAAAACAAATGCGTACGTTTCATTTTAATTTAGTAATAACAGCGGCCGTTTTATTTGGGAGGTCCGATTTTTATTTTCCATACATTTCACTTCAAGCACTATTTCCAGTTGTTATTACGTTTATTATCAACGGTTTCGTCGGCTGCCTTCGGGGTTTTTAATACCATTCCATTTCAAAGGCGCTTTAATAGCAGAGTGACGGGGCCGGAGCCGTTACCTCAAGGAAAAAAATGAACCATAATAATAAGGGGCTGCATATGTATAGTATACGTAAGACGGACCGACGTATCCCTAACAAAATAATACTTTGCCACCATATGCTCGTTCGTGCGATAGACCCTCGCATGGAGCTTTTACTACATCACCTGTCCGAGACGTCCACCTGCTTTCACTTTCTTTCTTGTCGCGCATGCATCTTCAGGTATCTGGCGTCTCTCTCTACGGAAGGCACGTGCCATGCTAGAACGAGCAGAGGCTGCTAGGCTGATTTATTAGGGGCAAAGATAGAAGAGCTTTCGGAGTACCTGGGATCTACGATAACGAATGAACACCGGTAATTGTTAAGAAATCTACAGGTATGTTTCTCGCTTCCAAAGGTTCTCATTGATTTAAACTTACTTAAGAGTAATTTGTAACGGAACCATCGTTAGATAGTTTCACATCCTCCGGCAAATAAGTGCATTGCATTATTCGCACCTGATAAATTCTAAAGTGTGTTGTGGGTTGGTCGTAATAAACCTGCTCAAGTGCAAGATGGTGTAATTGGTTCTTTGGATCGTATTTGATGGAATTAGACTTTTAGAGAAGAAGTGATTTATCTTCAAAATAATTCGAAGTGGTCTGTATTTTGTCGAAACTGCCAGACGCGGATTCCGATTTCGACCTTTTTGGATCTCATCAGCGAGTCGCAGGCAGCCCGACAGAAACAGACCAACCTTTACCTGCTGTCTTAACAGCGCGTTTTAGAAAATACCACAAATGGCGTGGTGAACGCCATCTGTAGTACGATACTACATTTTAGGATTACGTATGCTCCAACAAGGTCCATTTATATTTATGGATATCTACTTGCTGAAACGACAGAATACAGACCACTTCGAATTATTTTAGTCGATTATGGTAACGTGCCTATCACGTTGAGGTGAGCTACGCCGGGATTCGTTTCAGCAAGTAGATATCCATATATTTAAATGAACCTTGTTGGAGCATACGTAATCCTAAAATGTAGCATCGTACTACAGATGGCGTTCACCACGCCATTTGTGGTATTTTCTGATTTATCTTTGTTAAGTGGGACTCAATTCTGCGCTAGATAGACAATGCGATTCTTTTCAGGAAAATCCAGAAACTTTATTATTTGCTTCATTATATCTAAAACTGTAAAAGATTAACCCTAAAGTCGAAAGTGCATTTATCTGGAAAATTTCAAGCAATATAAAAGGCATTTGTAACGGGATTAGACGACTCGTATCTTTCGGGTAATGAATGCGTTTCAACAACTCCGTAAGTACCTTCAGCACATAATAAATTTGAAAACGGTTTCGAGAATGCCCGGAATGTTGTTGAAAATTTTTGCAAAATTTCAACCGGTATCTGATGCATAAGCGATCGTTTGCATTCGGAGGAAGGACCACCCAGCGCCACTACCGTTACCAGGATGTGGAATGCAGCTAAAGAAAGCCATTATTTTTCAACAATACATTTACGACTACGAATACCTACTCGCGGAAACGTGGATTCGCCATAAGTAATACCATTTACGTCGGCAGTTTATTACGCTCATAGTCGGACGCAGAGCGCGCAACAAGTGTACCTATTACGACTGCGAAAACTCATGTCTAACGATTATCCTTTTTTAAAATTATCGATCACTTCAACCTATATCATCATCATACGGTCGTCAGAACTAAGACTGGTTAGACATGCACCTCCACTCTTTCTTATCCTGAGCTAATCTTCGCATTTCCCTAAAACAAGAACACATATTCCACAATCTTAACTATTTGCGAACAGTGATCTAATCTAAGTCTACCTCTATCCCTCCTAACTCCCGTTTGTGCCTCCAATATGTCTCTGACTAGACCTTCATGCCCGAGAAGGTATCCTACTAACCTATCTCGCCTATTTCTTATTGACTTCCATAGAGTCCTCTGTTCTCCTATTCTTTCTAATGCCTCTTCATTTCTAATCTTCTCTATCCACGTTATCCTCATCATCCGCCTATAACACCACATTTCAACCGCTTCTAACCTCTTGTTTTGCGCCGCGCCCACTGTCCATGTTTCGCACTCGTACAACGCCGCGCTCCAAACATACACCTTTAACAACCGTTTTCGAATTTCTAAATTAACCGTTCGCAAGTATAGAAGTGACTTCTTTTTATCGAAGGTGACTCGATCTTGCGCTATTCTCTGCTTTACATCCTTACTACTCCTTCCGTCCTATCTGACTTCCTAGATACGTTAAATCAGCCAATTCTTCTAATCTTTCGTCTCCTATCTTTATATTCGCTCTTTTCCTACTTTTGCTTCCCTTGCATACCAGTATTTTTGTTTTACTTTTATTTATTTTCACACAGTACTGTTTTGTCAATACCGCTTCCATTTTATTTAAAGCTGTCTTTAACTCCTCCTTGCTAGTTGCTAATACTGCTATATCATCTGCAAATCTAAGCATCTTAATCTTTTGCCCCTTTACATATACCCATACAGTTATACTGTCCTTAATGATGTTTATTGCGTCTTCGATATGTAGATTAAAAAGTTGTGGTGACAGTGTGCATCCTCGTCTGACTTCCTGATATTTACTTTTCTACATTGTTGCTGCAGCTCTATAACTGCCTGTTGCTCTTTAAACGAAGTAAGTTTCACTCTTCTATCTCTGTAGCTCATCCTTACATTTTTAAGTATATTTAACATCTTGTTCCATTTAACATTGTCAAACGCCATATCTAAATCTATAAATCCTATGTACGCACTCTTTCTTTTTCCTATCGTTTTATCTCGCCTCCCGCGTTCCTCCATTTCTTCTAAATCCAAATTGATCTTCCCCAAATAGTTCAACCTATATACATTAATATTTCGAATAATAAATTAATGGTAAGTAAACATGACTTTCACTGCATATGAAACATGCTATATCCACATGATTCTAATGACTACTGTTGAAAAACTATTACGAATATTGGTAGTCTTGCTGGGAACGTAATCATTCTTTGAGAAAGGCATTAATGTTTAAAAAATAAATAAACGCCAAAACGTCAATTGAAGGTTTCCTGTCACAATGACGTCGAAACACAGTCAATAAAAAACAGTTGACGTTAACAATGGACAAACAAAGTCATACAATAGCGTAATAACTTGGAACAGGTATTATGCCGTAAAATGACGACTGAAGGTGAATGATTTGTTTTTTTTTAACAGTATCTACTTTAAAAGTCCACAAGTCCTGGTGCTATGACTTTTAAAATGTTTAAGTTACCTGTTTAGATAGCACTTTATTATAAGCTCAAAGAACAAAAATTATGAGCTGGAGATAGAGTTGTTCTATAACGGTTTCATTTGGCAACAGTTTCATTTCGCTGAAAGTTTTATTTATTAATGTTCACGCGCTAACCAATGGATGCACTCCACAGTTTCCGTTTCAACACAAAACCATTTAACTGGAGGTGAAGCTTTGGCTTGTCACATATTGTGGTAGTTGAAACTAGTGCTGTTTTTAGTTCCGGTGCTGATGGATATTTGTACATGTGCTGTTCACCAAAACGAGCGCTTTGTTCAATATTCACCCGCTTTATGTCCGACCTAATCATCCCTGCCGCCGGCTCTGACCAAATCACCGATATTAACTGCGACAAAACCGAAAACCAACCTCATCCATTCCCAAAGAAAACGATTCATTAGTGCCTGAAGTAAACTTCAGGGAGGGCAGTGACCGAAGTGATGGAGAAAGTACGCAGGGTTTTATTCCCGGCAAAAAGACGGGAATGTTAAGTATTCATGATGCTCATCTTCGTCCTTCTTAGGGTGAGTTTTACACAAAAGAATAAGGTAAGTAATGAAAAATGTGTTACTGGAGCATGCGTTTCCTTTCGGATACCGACGTTGATGATGTTTCATTTTAATAGACACAACTTCAGGCATCTTTCAGACTGCATGTAGATTGCAGTGGGTCATAAAATACTTAACAGGTTATGTTGGGTTGTGGTAAATGTAAAGGTCACTTCATTGTAAGTACCGAGCGGCATGGCTTACAGGTCTAGACCATTGCTTAGCATTCGGGAGGACGCCGGTTCGATTCCGGGTCCGTCTGCCTTGGTCCAAGTTTTTGACGTGACAACGTCTTATAATTCGATGGAGCCGGCTGCACGCACGAAAAAACATGACTCATGCGGCGTTACCTCGCTCTGAGGCGTTCCATTTAAGGCATGAAGTGCAAGCGAGAGCGCGGAACGAGCGACAAAGAGGCACAATCGGCCTCCGCGTTCGGC
>NW_020438924.1:631503-632796 GCF_000699045.2 Agrilus planipennis
AGATAATCTTTCATTCTCTTCTGTCTTCATTTCGTCCGTCTCATCTTTCTCACCCGAACCACCACCCACCCATTCCCACGATTCCTGAAAGCAGGCTGAAGAGGGCCTTCCGCCCTACCTTCCGGCATAGTCCGGAGGGATTGCCCGCCCACCAGAATTAGTGGCTGGTGGGAATGGAACACCCAAAACTTTTTTTTTTATTGTAAGTATTGAAAATTAACGAGTACCATACAATCAAGTTTTTCTGCGAATTCATCATCATTTTTTAAGGTGCAAAAGAAATGATAAAAGATTGTTTTAAATGCCCACCTACTAGGATCAGTTGGGCATACTGTAGTTTAGCAGAGATTGACAATAAATGTCGACTTTATTACGAGATTTTACAGTTGAAATAACCGGAACGAAATTTAGAATCGATGGCAAAGTGGATGATATGGAAGTTTATCGTCTTCTCGTCGTTCTGTTCACGTTATTACTACAACTCAAATATACTAACTGAATTCAATACCATTATCGATAAGAAACTGTTATAACAGTCATAAAGGGGAAATGATTAAATTACATTTGAAATGGCTAAATTAACCGTCGTTTAAATTTAATTGCATCTCTACACTGTATCAGATGTCTCAATATCGCCTTGATGTATAAATCACAGCAGCAGTGAGTCAATTTTCACATTTACTAATACGTCTAGGCTACTAAGAAAACAGAAAATACAATGCAGTGACCAGTTACATTAACAATTGTGTTATAATCTCAAATTAATGGACAATAAAAGGGGTTTTAGTAGAATGAAGATTCGGGCTATAGGGCCGTGATCTAAGTCAACTATTGTGTCAAGACGTTTCGTCAGCTACTGCGGTTGACATCCTCAGTGGTAGTGCTGCGTTGACAACGCGAACGTAGATTATATCTCGAAGTCTCGACAGCGACTGGGGATGTCAGCCGCAGTAGCTGACGAAACGTTTGGACACAATAGTTCATTTAGACCACGGCCCTATAGCCCGAATCATCATTCTACTATCGATTCTGGCCGTGAAACCCTTTGTTCGAGTAAGGGGTTTTAACAGTTTGTATGAATAAATTAAGGTGTTGTGGCGATATCCACCACATGTGTGAAAATTGTTTCATTTTGTTTATATATTGTAAATACCTTTCTAAAATATTTCTTTTCTATTTTCGATTAGTGTCTATAAAAATTCCTTCCTTTTGTAAATAATCTATTGTATCTTGCTTATCTATTTAAATAACTCTATTACTGTACTTTCCTATAATCCCTGTAACATTTCATCT
>NW_020438924.1:633275-658417 GCF_000699045.2 Agrilus planipennis
GAAAGGAGAAGAGAAGAGACTTGTTCTGCTGAAGGCGTAAGACGAACTGATTTGGTATTTTATGAAAAATGAAAAACTGTTCTACAAGGAAGGAATAGAGAGGGTAGTAGATACGAGTAGGGAAGCATTAAAATATGGAAACTTTAAGATTAGAAATACCAAGAAATTGATGGCCGGTCAACCACCGAAGAAACCGATTGTAAAAATGTAATTAGGAAGGAATGAAAGGTACAGACGTCATGCGGTTAGTACACAAAAGATGAAATGTTACAGGGATTATAGGAAAGTACAGTAATAGAGTTATTTAAATAGATAAGCAAGATACAATAGATTATTTACAAAAGGAAGGAATTTTTATAGACACTAATCGAAAATAGAAAAGAAATATTTTAGAAAGGTATTTACAATATATAAACAAAATGAAACAATTTTCACACATGTGGTGGATATCGCCACAGTGTAGCTAATTAATACCATAATCTAACCAACGTAGTGATGACATTGAAACACTTTTTTCAATCTACGATTATACATTCCTTTTTTTAGTACGAATAAATTCGAAACTGAAATCTTATTGGAATTCCTTCTTTTTTATAGTATAAAAATTTGGAACAGTTTAATACCTGTGTTTGCTGAAGCTCGCTTTTGTCGAAAAGATTAAAACTTCGTAGGTTTATGACATCAATAATCGGTTAACGACCAACTTGATTTGAAGATCTGCGTAACAATAGAACGGATATTCGCTTGAAAAGGGCGATGCCCTTCGAAACCGGGGGTTCCGGGTTCGACTGAGTTCAAACCCCTGGTCCTCTCAACGTTTTCGCTGCCGTCCCTGAGCAACTTTTTTTCTCTCGCAGGTCGGAGAACAAGTTATATCCCTTATGGTAATTGCGTTAACAAATTCACGCACAGAATCGGAATAAGGAAATATATACGCTAACACTCTAATAATATAAGAAAGGCCACGATCGACGTTATTGAATAGGAAAGAAAGTAGAGCGGAAAGGACTATTTAAATTTTATGTTAATAAATTACAGTATCTGTTCAAATATAAATCATTTGCTAGCATCCAATAAGTACTTTGAGAAAATATACTACGAAAATGGAAAAATAGAAAAACATAATTTACAATACAATTATCAATTTTAATGTCAGCCTCATAGTTTCTTGGAAAAATAGATTACTTTCCAATAGCAACTGTTTATTCATTACTGCTGAATGCTATTGCTATTGGCGTTGACTCATATTTAGAAATGAGCTTTGAAGTGAACTGAACCTGTGTTTAACTTAACAACCGGTAGCAATGATTCTTGTTGACAAGCCTATAAGCCAGTTCACTCAAATGTACTTCTTTTTACTTCATGTCTGATTCATTCGTAACTGAACAGCCCTAGTTTTTCACAATATTTAACGGACGTCTTAAAAAAATTTTGGTGGAGGTGACGGGAAGCATTTAAGTTCTTAAAACTTCAAATCTAAATAAAAATCTTATTTCTGTTCACCTTATAATGACTGAATAGGGATTAAACATACTAATTTTCTAATTGATACCTACATATTGGACCTATCATCCCTTACAGTAACAACCTTACATTTTGTTGACTTTTTCATTTTTGTCCTTTTATTCGTATTCAGCGGTCGAATACCAGTCTTGCAACAATTATTTATTTGTTCAGGTTATAATCTCTCATTATAATGCCACCAATTGCAGCATCAATATATCAACCCCTAATCAGGGACTATACACACCAGCAACACCCAGAATACCTTATTAAGTCTGATGGGGCCTTCAGCCTGATCTGAACGTAATTGTAATGTCCTATTTCAATCCCTATGTAGCCCTGTTTGGCTCTAATGGTGATACCCAATTTCAACCCCTTAACGGTACGCCACATTTTGCCTGATCTGACACTAATGGTGAAACCCTATTTCAACCCCTTAACGCATGCCCTATTAGGTCTGATCTGACCGTAATGGTGAGACCCTATTTGAACCCCTTAACTGTTTGCCCTATTTGGCCTGACCTAGGCCTAATGTGGATACCATATTAAGACTAATATGGCCCTGATGTCGATAGCTTATTTCTGATCCAGGTCGAATCAAAATTATCTTGTTAATCGACTCTTTTTTGATATCAAGTATGTCAGATGGGGGTCTGCACCGCAACCCCAACAAATTTCCAATCGGAAGGGCTCAATTGGACGTTATTTTAAATATGAAAGGGAGGTTTCCAAATAACTGGCATATACAATCTTTTGTTTTTTCGAATACTTTGATCTGCAATTAATCGTCGACTTCTTGAGCTACCTTGCATTGCATATTGTAGTTTGTATCTATTCTATATGTTCATCCGCAAGAATGTTATATATGTATACGTCTCATACAAGCAAATAATAATGTGAATCGCATCGCTAAGACGATAATGACTTTAATGTTACATATGTTGTTACAAAGAATTCAGTGTAACACATGTTCTTTAACGGCATATTGCGTACAACAGTCGTGTCACTGCAGTATTTACAATTTAATAAGATAAATTATATAATTATAGTCTTGTGTAGCGGATTACGATACATATTCCAAGGGTAATATCGGCGTTTTAGTCATTTGGGGTGCTATTGGAAGACTAATTAACGGATTAAAAACTAAATAACAAGACAACAACACAACAATTTACTTACAAACTTAATAAAAATGATTTTTGATGAAGATGAAGAATTGGAAAAACGGCTAGAAGTTATGAAGGCTAGATAAGAACTGACTGAGTTATGAAAAAGAAGTCTTCAGAAAAATTGTGAAGGATGTAATTATTGGTGGATGAAAGTAGGGTACCAATAGGGTAGTAATAAGATTGGAAAGTTTTGAAGATAAGAAATATTAAGAATCCCAAATCACCGAAGAAAACCCATCGTAAAATTGTAATTACGGACGGCAGCATCCAGTTAGTACGCGAAGCTGGAATGTTAATAGGGATTACAGGAAAATATAAGTAATAAAAGTTTGAATTGAATACAAAAGAATTTGAATGAATAGATACTTCGAAATATTGTAGCAGGTAATGCCCTACGCAAATATATTAATTTTATTATTTTTAAACATAACGCCCTTAATACTTTTGGGATATGTAGCGTAATCTGCCACATTTGCAATGATACAGGTTATTATAAGTATTTTTAATAATGACACGGTAAAGGATACATCTTAAACTTCATTTTCAAAACATGGATTAGAAAGCTGAAAAATTAAGATACAGCGATCGGTCGTTGTAAGCGGATTCGTAATAAACGAACGTCCTTTCATATAAGCTCATTCTTAAACCCAACATTTGCCTATACTTACCTTGCTAAAAACGGTTGGTTGCTATATGCGAAGTCGTACAAAACGGACTACACTATAGTGTAGGGCATCTTAGGTCTTCCTTCACCAATTCTGACGTAACTACCCAAACTTTGATAGAAAATTATAACATAGTAAAGCGCGTTGATTCAAAATTCTTTGCTGAATTAATTTTTCGAGGTTTTAACGTCTCGCATACATCATAAATTCCAGTAAGGTTTAGGCATTTTAATCTCATTAACCGCTAAAACAATGATCAATTGATAACGATCGTGTTCCCTTTCCGTCCGGAGATCGTCTTTCCCGGTTTCTTATATTATATATCCGTCGCAGACAACGAGCAGCTGTCACAAACGAGAGCAGCAGCTGGCCTGCGGTAAGGTCGAGAGTGCTGATAGAGATGTTTTGATCTCTTTTGGCTTCGGTTTTCTGCCTGAGTTATTACCGATCGCATCAAACCATTGAAAATTATTGGACTGCGTAAGACCAACCGATTAATAAAGAACTTTTCCAACGGATATTTCGTGGAAATGCTTAGGACCAAAGAACGGACGAACTTTTCTGAATTTGACTACAATCCATTGTTGCTAATAGACCACACACTGTTTGAGAAAATATTGAAACAAAATAGATTCCTGTATCAATATATTTAAAACAGTAGCTTCACTCCCTTTATCTGCCCTAAAAAACCCCTACGGTCAGTGGGTCGAAACGTGGTTTATAGGGTGTTAAAATCCTCAATGTTCAATTACTATTTTACAGTGGAAGTTTTCCTAATCTATCTAAGTTCTGTGACTCATTTATAGAAGAATTATACCTATGTGATAATGTATCAGCGGGTCTAATGGTCATTTATGGGGTGTTCAACCCTTCAATGTTCAATTATTATTTTCCAGTGGAAGTTTTCCTTGTTCCACAACAATTTTTTGTATCTACGCTCTGTGACTGATTCATTAAAGGATGAAACCTATGCGATAATTTGTCAACGGGTCTAAGGGTCATTAATGAGGTGTTGAACCGTTCAATGTTCAATTATTATTTTCCAGTGGAAGTTTTTCTTGTCCCACAAAAGTTTTTTTTATGTAAGCTCTGTGAATCGTTTACAGAAGGATTACACCTATGCGATAATTTGTCAGCGGATCTAACGCTTATTTATGGGGTGCTAAGCCCCTTGATACTGCTTAATATTGAATTATTATTTTCCAGTCATTTTAATGTAATCGTAATTTTCCTTAATTAATTTAGTGTTCGCAATTTCCAAATTATCGGTAGACATTTTTGTGACTGTTGCATTTTAATAAAAAAATCCTCATGAATTTAAAAAAAATGTGATAACAAATGCCCTGGAATTCTGATGAAATTCTTAATTATAAGTGAATCTTATCAAAGAATTTAACTGTTTTGTAGTCCTAATTTGAAGAGTGCGCTTATCATAAGTACCTGTAAGTTTCCTAAATTGAAGGAAAACTTTTCGACTACGAGTTATTAATAACGACATTCAATTGAACAAAAACATTCTTACTTTAGAACTAAAAACTAAGTAATGACATTCTCATTGTTTTATCTTAATTGTTGAAATATCGCTTGGATGTATTGATATATACATTAATTTTCTTTGCAGGCATAAACACGCGAGGACGACAGCCTTTAAAAGGACGCAAAGGCATTATGTTCTCGTCACTGTCTAAAGAACGCGTTGTTAATTTCCTGGCCAAGCAGATGACTATCTTATAGGTAATAATTCAGAAACGATAAAATAAATCGATGCAGTTATGTGTAGAATTAAAATAAATAATTCAATAGATAATCGTGGTGTAATTATTACTTTCATACCTTTGTTTGTGATCAGTTTATGCACGGAAGCTATTAGAAATCCGTAGAGAAACGAAATAAAAAATTATTGTAGGTATTGATGCTCTAGACCTCTAGACATCTGTGTGTGATTTCCGAGCCCAATTTCCCTTTAATGTAAATTATTCTAATAGCAGCATTAAGTTGAATAGTTAGGTGGTTCCACTATATACATAAACCTAATAATATGCTAACAACCGTGGTTCTAGAATAGGCAGGTATACTTGTAATGGAAATCAGTTCGTTTGAGGATGCAACATTCTGGATAAGTTGTATGCACCAAGGGATTAGACAAGGTTACGGCATGGTAAAATATACATGTACCATTGACCACGGTGTCTCATCTTTCAAAATTCAACTATTTAATTATCACTTAAAATATTTTATTAGAAGACTATTGCTAGTTGTTGCTAGTATGTCGATCAGTGGTACAGTTGACTGTATTATAATAAATAATCGAATTAATTAGACTGAAAGCATTACGTCATGATATTCTCTCACACTTGAATTGCAAAGTTTGTAAAAAATTTTAACCGTATACACTCAAATAGATAACGATAATAAAACATTAACGATATGAAAAGCGAACGCGGTTATGGCACGTGTGTGATGATCAAAAACTAGAATCAAGTTGTTGGTTTGTTGAAGCAGCAACCAGCAGGCACTATTTTAGATTCAATTAAAACTTTGTCGAATTCAAACGTAGGTATACTCATTAGTTACTAGGAAATGTTCATGAAATCATATTCCTGTGAACTGTAAGTACAAATGCTCTGCAGGTATAGGACTAGACATCTATTCAAAATGAGGTTGCTACTTGAAGTGGGTCAGTTGAAGTTTCTTACAACTACTTAGTCTATGATAATTAATTGCTCAAGTAAACTTCATTACTCAGTAGATTTCAGCTACCTCAAAATTTAAATAGATAAGATTAATTTAAGCTGTAAGTAAGAAGGTTGAAAACAAAGTTTCAGAATAATTAATTTTTTAAGTAAGTACGTATAAAGTAACTAAAACATAAAACGAATTGTGTTCTCATTCAATAATTTATCAAAATCACTAACTGTGGATCGCGATTTCAATCCCATTTGATTTCACCTTTTCAGGCATGAAGGGCTAGTTAGTTAGACATATTAGAGGCAGAAAAATGAATTAAGAAGAATAGAAATATACCTACATTAGATTACTGTTCATAAATAGTTAAGGATTTGGAATGTTTAGTTTTAGGGAAATGCGAAGATTCGTTCAGGAAAGGAAAGTGTGGAGGTGCGTGACTTAGAACTGATGACCTTATGATGGTGATTATTACAGTTGTGCAAAAAAATGGAATACTTGACGTATCTATTACAAATACTTTTGGAATATTATGTTTACTATATGTATATCAATTTATGTAAACCTATTTCAACAAACCAAAGAACGATTTCGATGTAGGTACTTAGTTTCGAATTTAATCTTAATCACATAGTTTTCTAAAACGATAAGTTCGCGTTGGCACAATTCCCATTCTTAACAAAACAAGTTGACGTGCCAGCGGAAAACGGTTCAAGAAATTCAATTTACAGACGAAGACTACACACGATAAAATTCGGTAACGATTTAATTGCCGTATAAACGATCAATAATTCATTATATTTCTCCTAATTTCTTAACCAATTGGAGATTCTGTATTTAAGAAACGGTGAGAATCGTTTGGGAAATGAAGCAACTGGTTATAAGGAGATTGTTCTTATTAGATCCTTTATACTTGAAAATTGCTGAACTTTTAATCAACTTAGGGGGATTTATGATGGGATGTTTACGACAAGCAAATCCGATGTGGTATGCACTAAATAAAAAGTGTCATTAACCGGTGACTTCAATACTTTGCAAGAGTGGAAAACGTGGATCAGGGGAATTCCGTGCGGCGTACCAAGATCTAAACACCTTCCCAATACCAATATCGGTTGAAGTGCGACGACTGCTGTTACATACTGTTGGGAGACGGTCGCGTTTCTAGTGCTGATTATATTGCGGTTTTAACAATTACATTCTCCTTCACAGTGCAGCTATTTTTATAGAAACGAGATGATCTAGATAAGCTTATAGAAAATACTACGAATGGCGCAGTAAACGCCATCTGTAGCACAATTATATATAATATATTTTATTCGATTAAGCTAACGTGCCTATCACGTTGAGGTTGGCTACGCCGGGATTCGTTTTCAGCAAATAGATATCCACACAAGTGGACCTTGTTGGAGCATACGTAATCCTAAAATGTAGCATCGTGCTACAGATGGCGTTTACTGCGCCATACGTAGTATTTTCTAAAACGCACTGTTAAGACAGCAGGTAAAAGTTGGTCTGTGTTCTGTCGGAGCTGCCTGCGACGCGCTGATGAGATCCAAAAAGATCGAAATCGCGATCCGCGTCTGGCAGTTTCGACAGAATACAGACCACTTCGAATTATTTTATTAGATAAGCTTATGGTTATCAGCGGTTTCTTTAGTAGTAATTCTTCAAAATTAAATTGGACCCTGTCAGGTCTAATAAGTACAGGTACGCCAGATACTTGACTAAATGTTGTGTAATGGTATTATCTTACTTCTGCACTTATTCGCAGTCGCAGATCTTAC
Source organism: Agrilus planipennis (assembly GCF_000699045.2). Classification (NCBI taxonomy): domain Eukaryota; kingdom Metazoa; phylum Arthropoda; class Insecta; order Coleoptera; family Buprestidae; genus Agrilus; species Agrilus planipennis. The sequence goes on from NW_020438924.1 coordinate 641,082, forward strand.
CTGTATGCGTTTTAGTTAAGAACATAGTTTTGATCACCATTGGTGCACTCTTTTTATATCCAATCACATCTGAATAACAGAATTAACGGCGCCCAGTGAAAAAGAACACTAAACGACCGTTACGACGTAGCTACATGTATGTAATTTTCACCGGCGAGCTCATCAGCACGTAATTCCAGGAATCTACGCCACAATAACAACACCATGAGTGCGCACGCAAATGGTAAACAAACGTCAAAACGTTCGGCGAATGCGGCAAATTATAAACGACAACGACAGCACGTAAACCACCGCGAAATAAACACAAAACCACCGATCGGGCGTATTGCCGATAGCGACGAAAACATGTCAGTTGTAAACGGACGCGAATTCACGATTCCGCAAGTGGAGAGACGCACAACGGACCACGGATCTCGTCAAGCTCTAGAGAGTTCTTCGAAGCATGGAAGGTTCAGAGAGTCGGGAAGAGCCGAAGTTTCCCGGATTGCTGGCCCACTTACGAACGAACGGTTTGGATCTTCTGTGGCCTCGCAACACGCGCATGTCCCTCCGACAAGGACAATAAGGTAAATCCTTAGGGTCGTTCACCATTGGGGTAGCCCGATCAGTGCGGATTTGTAAGGGTTTTTTCTTAATCGGTTACAAGAGATACTCGAGAAGTTCGTCAACTTTATAGAATTGGTTTCATTGAAAAAGACAAATGAAGACGTACAAGATATGCGTCAGTTTCGCATCTGACCTAAGTAAAAATCTTATTTGGACTCCACTTATATTCGAATTCTTCGTCAAACACCAAATAATTGCATCAACACCAAAAATTTTCTCCTACTAGGGTAATGGCCAAAATAAAAGACTTACCGTGAGTGTATCCTTGTTCAGCCACCGGATGTCCAGGAGACGCGCCAAAGTGTCCCGATGGAGGAGCTGAGAATGCGCTGGTACAACCGACGTGTCGTCGGTTTGCTGGAGATAGATGTGCTGGTGGTCCGTGTTGCGACGGTCCTACGGGTACCATGTGGGGAAGACCGAGATGATGAGGAGAGTGACCCAGAGCCATTCCATGCTGGCTGTCTGGCGCTCCCGGGGGCTTCATATTTGACAGTGCCCCTAATGGGGTGTACGACTTACAAACAGGCGAAATATTTTCTTCAATGTTCTGAAAGGATAACATGCTTTCGACAATTTCATAATTGGAAACTTTTTTAAATTAGACTCAACCGATCTACTTGATTTCAATGTAAAATCATGATAATTTTACTGATTTCTATTTGAACCCCTTTGGAAATATCATAATCACTCTCCCATGACGCTTAGCGTGATTGGTTGACACTCATTTACGTATAAGATAGCAATTAATTTGTCTATTTACTTACATTTTCAGACACACTCGGAGACTGCAGTAAATTTTCAGTGGTCATAGCTGCCGCTGCAGTTTGAGTATGACTCGTGGCTGATATTCTGTATTGCATGCCTGCTATGCTGCAATATCCTTCGTGATGTGTTGATCTGGTCGTACTGTTAACGTAAACTCCGGTGATGGTTACGTCAGTATCCTGATTCAATATGACAGACACTTTCTTGTTGGGTGTAGCGCGAAGTTCGATCACTTGAGGTTCTTCCTCCTTTTTTACAATGTCCTCTTCAATTTTCTTACATTCGCTTTTGCTAACGACAAAAGATTCGTCGGAATCGCTCGAGTCGGTGTCGTCACTCTTAGAACTTTTTGAAGATTTCTTTTCGGTGGAGTAGCTGGCGGCTAGGATAGCAGTTGCATTTAGACTGGCCATACGTTTCCGTACCACCATGTCTTTGAGATCCATTATAATTTCAGTTCTATTCCTTCTGCGTTTTTTCTCTGTTTTTTGTTTTTCTTCGTTTCTTTCTACTTCAGCTTCCTGTTTGATTCGTTTCAGGACTGCTTTAACTTTCGGTTGTTCTATCACGCTATCGTTGTCTTCAGAGCTGGAGGACGACATTTCGTGCATATCCCAATGTTTTCCTACGGATCCTAGACGTGGAGCAGCGCGAAGATTTCTCATGGGAGGTGGAGAATCTTCTATTTCTTTTGGTTCGGGATCCTTTTCCTTCTTTACATAAACCACCTTTTTGGCATCGTCCAGAAACGCACTACGAGTTTCGTTCTCGTAGAGACAATGCACTTTGGCAAGAGCATTCAGAGATGCCACTCGATGTCGCCTTGGTCCGTTCCATAATCCAAGAAGTTTCATTTTATGCATTTTGTTTTCTTCCTTATCTTTAGTCAACATTTTCTTTTTCATCATAAGCATTTTTCGGGTGTTCTTCAAATTGCTTTGAACAGTTGGTTTCTGCTTCCTTGGGGTTGTTTTTGCCTTGTTGATGCTTTGTTTCGTAAAGTTTTTAAGCTTATCGGCTTCTTGACGAGACGATTCGATGTTCTCGCTCTTGACTTCGGGTCTTTCTGAACTTTGCTGAGAGAGTGAAACTAAACTGATTTCGTCGGAACTGTTAGAAAGTTCATCGCCACTCAGGCGTTCCTTTTTTATTTTGTTCCTCATGTTTCTCTTGAACGGAATTTCTTTGCGATGTGGTTCTTTATTTGTGCCTTTTAAACACTTAACTGTCATTTTATTTGCTTGTCTGGTCTTGTTTTTTATTTTTTTCGATCTCTGTGGAGTAGTTTCATCTGCTTTTTCCTTTTTCTTTGTATTTGTTTTATCGCTAATATTACTCGTATTTTCTGGAGATTTTTCTTCTTCCCTGCTAGCATTATCAGCATAAATTTGTCGACTCGCTCCTTTTAAATCGGACAAATTTAAGGATTCAGTGTTATTCTGAACTTTTTTCTTTGCGATCTTTGGGGTTGTTTTCTTAGATACAGAGTTCCCTTCTTTCCCTTTTTTATTTTTTTCAGTTATGCCTGTTTTATTGGCAGCCACTGAAGGTTCATCAAGACTTTGTTTCTGTTGTATTAGTTTGTCAATGTTAGACATAGATTCCTTCTCCTTTTCGGCCTTCTTCTTCGTATTAGCTTTTTTCATTTCGGGAACTTTTTTGTATTTCATGAGTTTATCTTTCCTTTTGGTGATTTTCACTTTTTTAGATGAATTGGGCATGGCTTTTATTTTCATCTGTTTTTTAGTTAAAACAGTTGGCTTAAGCGACGTTAATTTACCTTTGATAACAAAGGAAATCGTTTCAGAAATGGAGTCTATCGCTTTAGCCTCGACTTTTTTTTTCTTAACGGGAACTCGCATCATTGTGTTAGCAGTAGATGTTTTCGTAACACGATGAATTGACATACGCATATTTTATTATTTGATTTACTGCTGTGTTAATATCAGGAGAGTATAGTCACCATCAGAGAAAGGGAATCTAGCAACATCCTATTTAGGATTAGGTATTCACCTACATACACTACTATGCCATGTTTTTCTTTGATAGTCTTTTCAAAATTGGATTAATTAATTAAATAACTTTTTATTCGATAATATATGAACCACATATTCTACTTTAAGGCATGGCAACAACGTGGTGATAGGGTTGAACTTGCGCCCTTATCCTTACTGAGATAATGCATTAATCTGGATCGATTTTTCTTTCTTATTATCACACAATTCTCAATTAATTTTTTTCACTTTTACCATTCAAGTAATTATTTTGACACGTAGGTACGCTGTGGAAATTAGTCCAGTGTTTTAAAGCTTTTAACACGTTTTCACCAGCACGATAGTACATTTAAAGTGCGAGAAAGAGAGACGAATGCTTAAAGTGTTTACTTCTTATTACTGCTGTCACTTGCAACACCTACATTTAACACCAAAACAGTTTCACGATATATCGTTAAAACATTTATAGATGCTTTAATAATTCAAACCACGAACTTGAAACCGTTTAAATTATCAAAAACACACGACACTCTTATCATTTCGAGCACCTAGTAAACTCCCCGCCCTCTGAATCTTACTACCGTATAATCCACCATTTTACAGCTGCTCTAACCTTGCTAGACTGCTGCTGCCATCTAGGTTTCAATAGCGATCATAAATTCAGTATTCGGTAAGGTGGAGCATAAAAGTACACTATTCGTTTCAGGGAATATATTTAGTGGAAGATTTCAACTGTAGGTGGCGAATAAATACACTCGGGGAAATTCGGAAAAGCGGAAAGCGCAAAAAGTAATATTTCCCAAGGAAAATTTTTAGGATGTCCCAGATTTCTATTTTAATGTAGAGACAGTAGGTATGCATTAAAAATGTATAATGAACCCGACGATGAAGGTAATTCGTAAACCACAGTTATTTTAACCACGACTTGTCACAGTGGGTGGGACAATCACATTCTTAACCCAGAATATTGATTAGGATCGTCTTTAGATAATAAATAAATACCGGATAGTCGAACGACTATTAACACCATTTTCTCATATCCATATTCAGTGGCTGGGTCACATTTATTTGCAATCGAGTTCCCATATTTCTGATAAAATTAAGCAAACATTTTTCAAAAAGAACCATTATACATAATTCAGTAACAAAAGATATTTCTCTAATCAAATAAATTTTTTGTTGTGCTATTCAGACTCAGGTGGATTCTAAAAATAGAATTAAATTTCTTTTCCAGGGAATAACCATTGACCCAAATAAGGGTGGCTTTATTCGACCTTTTCTTTTGCCTTCTGCGTTGTAAGACGTGCTTTTGAGTTCGTGCGTATGTCGTAAAACCCAATTTCTTTCTCAGCCAGGGACTTATAGGTGTAACACAAATACATAAAAAAAATTGTGAACATTTAATTTGTTTTAGCTTATTTAACTCGCTCGCCTACTTTTTTTTGTTTTGATGGGTTTACCAAATAGGTATTGAAAGGGTTGGCTAGTAAGTACGTATTCGAAGCACTCTTTTTAATTAACTTTAGGAACATTATTTTTTTTTTTTTTGGTTCGTGTTTAGTTGTAATTAAAGTTGCTTTTTTCGTATTCTTTTATGTGAAGGTTTTAGTTTCTTTTTTTAATTAGTGAGGATTTAGGATTATCTATCATATCAATAGAATTGGCTTCGCACTAGGACTGTATGGTTTTGTTCATTTTTCTTTTTTTTCTGATAATAGGTCCACAATTGAGGTCTTTCTCTCTATTTGATCTCACGTAACTCCCTTAGTAAGAATTTCTGGCTTTTTATATGTATTATGTCAATTTTGAACTGTAATTATAAGTGTTACCTAAATAAAATGCATAAAAAGAAAAACGCAAACTCTATTATGTCTATTGTATGTACTGGTATTTGGTGTTGACCGTTGCAGATGACTTCAAGAGGTAGTAAAGGTTCGATTACAGTTATTTCTTTCTACAACATCATTTATGAATTCGATCCGCGTATGGACTTTAACAACATAACACTATAAAGACAAAAGTAGGTTTTTGATCCGCGTCATTGCTTCAAAGTGATGAGAACGAAGAATTTAGTTAGACAATGTATACCAGAGGTTATTATATATACATAGTTATTCCCAATGATATTTTGAAAATGAAATAATTCTAGATGGGAAAGTGCAATTACGTAAACCGCTATGAGAAGTAATGTAGCAAATAGATACTGTGAAAAGCTGCAGGATCATACAGATTGTTACAAAGTATATATTTCATTATCTACCTGTAATTTATATTTCTCTTGCATTTCAGTGACATTGTCAATTGAACCATAAAAATGGCGTAGTTTAACTTTTGAATGTTTTGCCTTTTCGAATTTACGAATATACGAAGAACTATCGGAAAAATGTAAGACAATTTTAGCGAAAACAGCAAACTCTTCCATCTATTAAATCAATCAATATTTCTAAGTAAATACAAATTAAGATATGTAGTTTTCAAAACAATCTAAGGAGTGTAAGGTAGCTATCGACTCACTTGCAACAATTAAAACGTTAAATACTGAAACTGATTTCAAAATTGCACTCAATTAATCTTACGTACATATTTCCAAAAAGGCTTTTCATTATTATGACTTAGATTCACAAGTTTTGGACGAATAAAAGAGGAAGCTCACAAACTTCGGGCTTCTTCTGTTTGACCGTTCTCAAATCAAACTGGAATCAGAACATAAAGGATTTTAAAATAACAATAGGGCATTTACTGTATTTGGCAGAAACTGGGAATGAATCTGTAACAATAACGATTTAAAACGAAAGAAAGGGTACAAAAATCTTACCAGTTTTTGAGATAACTTACCGACGATGAGGTGCATGGTTGTTCTTGCAGGAAACATTCGTCCCATAACGAAAATTGGTTTGTTGGTTAAGGAATTTAGTAGTTTTCAGTAGGTGTCGTGGATTATGAAGGATTTTGTTTGATACCAACTTGTTGCGTCAGTGTTCTATGTACATTAATGAAGAACAAAGTCGTATGAAATTTGGTCTACATTTAAAATGAGGGTTAAGATCATTATTTAATCCATAAAATCAATATCAAGAATAGGATCACAATCTCCAAGACTTCACCAGGAACCAGACCAATCTGCAATTTATTAAAACAAAATTAAACGTACAGCGCATTTTTTACATTGGATTTTTAGTATAAAATAATCTATTTCAAATAAATATGCCGGTTTCATCCCCTGTTTTGCTTAAATAAATATTAGTCAGTTACTGCACCCAATATTCTTGTGCGGGTTTGTTTTTACGGGGTTCGTTGTACATACGGGCGCTTTGTCTATTATTATGAGGTATCATTCTCTTATAATATTGACAAAGGATCTAATTGAATTTGACTTTGGAAATGGGCCATCTGAGATTTTTGCAGAAATGAATAGAGGGTGGTGTTCCTGAGTAGTATTTGAAGGGAGCGTCAGTTCTTCAATAATTTTAAACATATGTATATCAACATAAGACTAATGCGATTATGCTGAATTTGAGTATTAGATTCATCTCACTCTAAAGTATGATTTTCTTCAACACTTAAACATAACTTTTTTATTTCAAATACTATTTTCGATATCTAGGAAGTTAGGTAAGTCAGGTTAAAAATTCGAAAAAGATTGTTGAAGTATGTCCCGAAAAAGGGCACGGCGGAAAAGAGAAGATTAGAAGCATTTGAAATTTGGTGTTGCAGGTGAATTATGAGGATACCGTGGATAGAGAGGGTTGAAAATGAAGAGGTATTAGAAGGAATAGGAGAACAGAGGACTCTATGGTCAAAGTCAATAAAAAATAGACGAGATAGGTTGGTAGGGCACCTTTTCAGGCATGAAGGGTTAGTCAGAGACATATTAGAAGCAGAAACAGTAATAGTTGTAATAACGAGTTGTTCGACGAATAATTTACACCTGTTTTCCTTGTTTTGTACGTGAAATCTGGGCGTTTCTTTAGGTGTTACGGTACATATGTATATCTATACAATATATGTAGAATAAGCCGCGGCTGCTGAAGGAGTAATAAGAAAGAGGAATAGGAGACTTGTCACGTAGCTTTAATCGTAAGTCAGACAACTCATGAAGTAAAAACACTCCCAGGTAATCAACATTCCATGTTCTATCGGTTGCGTTTACCTTCAGATTTCAACACACATTTGTGTACAGAAAAGGCAGCAGGGTTTAACGAACGGAAACAACTCCGAACCGACACACTTTAACTTTTATATGTACATTTATCCACATTTAAAGCACTATTTCTATGCTCAATCTCCACATATCGTATTAATCTCACGTCAGCAAAGGTGTACGAAAATATGGAAGACCAATTGCAAGTCATAACTTTTGTTAAAAAACAAAATAGTATTGTTAAATATACTTCTGTGTGTATAACTAGGCTAGCAGGTCCTGGCATTTATCACAAAGTTGACCCAGTTTGTGCAATAAACTTCTGTCGCAGTTTTACAACGACGAAACGATATTGGAGACAGTTTGACAAATTGCTAGCGAAACCTGGATGGAATTACGGTTATATCGCAGGGCCTGACTATCTACCAACAGGCATCTAAAAGTAAAGTCAGCAAAGTTCAAAAGTTTGTAATGAAATCCGTTGTTTCACTGACGCGATAAAACTGCGTGAACATATAAGAATTGGTGAAATGGATGATCTCCAACAGAGATTTGGAATAGTATATGCTTAACAGTTAAGCTTTACTAATTTTTCGATTATTTGTTGAACAGATAAAGTTAATAGAAATGAATTTAAAGCGAAAAATAGATTGTACTTCCTCTACTCAACTTGAAAATAAATCTCAAGATATAAATATTATTTTATACATTGTTTATAATAATGTTGATAGACAATGGTATAGTATCTTAATAATTATATTTATTTTTTGCCTAGAATATTTTTCAAATGTCCTTGACGATCAACGAATCATCATCTAATTATAACGTTAATCAACAGGAAGTCATTTTCCATTTGAATATCTATCGAATAATCGTTCGAAAATATTTATGGAAAACAGAAAAAAATCTGCCTAATAATTAATACTTATTTATATACTGCTAATAATGTTTTAAACGAAAGTTAGAAAACACCAAAACGTCAGTGGTAATTACAACAGAATGTGAGTTACTGTTAGGATTGTTTATAGAAGAAATAAATGCGTGGAAATGACAGAAGTGGTCAGAGGAAGAATGGTAATAATAATAATTTTATCCTCCTTTAAGGAGAGAATAAAATACTTTCATTAGTTTATGTATGTATGCAATGTGATTAGGAAAAATTTTAATGCAATGCAAAGTTTAAATTCAACAAGCGAAATTGAGACTGGGAGACGGTTCATAAAAGAAAGATTTCTTCAGGAAAATAGGCTTCCTTAGGTATGATTATTTTAAAGCTGCAATAAAAACATTATCAAGTTATCCTTATGCATAATTGAAACTGTTTTGTTTACTTCTGCAAAAGATCTTTTCTGTATTCAGGTTATAGATAGGTTAATAGATAGCAAGCTATCAAGTAGTAAAATATTAGAGTACGTATTTCCTATTATTTAAACAAAATATACTAACTATATTATTTAGAGTGGAAATTACCTTAACTCGCAAGAGATAAGTTCTTTTCTCACTGATGCTTGAAAGCACAAAAGTACATAAACGATAATTTCGAAGGTGTTATTTCAGCGTAAATATTTGTTTTTCAGGAAAAATTGTTAGTACAGCATTCAGGTTGAGAATATAACATACGAAGAAGACGACAGGATCAAGTTTTAAGTTGTGTGTTTGGTAAATTTCTTTTTTAGCATTATTTCCTAACGGGTCTACTGGTTTTTATTCTAAGTTAAATTTGTTTACGCTCTAGAAACACAGTTCAGATTATTAGCAACTTGGTATTTCAATTCTTCGATTTCCATTTTTTATATGAACTGAATGTATATTTGGTGTATGCAGCTATAAGTCTACTGCTTTCGAGATAAGGGAAAATATTTAATACAACAGTGTAGGTAATCTAAAATTATTAAGAGAATGAGTTTATGTCATCGACATTGTTTCTTAATAAAGCTACTGTAGAAGCTGTTGTCCAGGGGATTACGTAGCAATCTTTTCTGTATGAGTCAAGCATGGGCTACAATCTTGTAGTACGATATAACCCAAGATGCCTTGAGTTTGTGGCACACCTGTAACTAGTACGTCCCTGACTGTATACTATGACGTAAGAGCAGCGTTTTAAAAAGAAGGGTTGTACTGTCTGGTATAAGAATAGTGTCCTGTCTCTACACTCTTGTAGGTTTTAAGTTCGATGTAGCCCAAGGCTCCTTGAGTTTTGTGGGCCACCCGTAGTGTCCCTGACTGTGTCTTATAACTTATGAAGAGCCTTTCGAAAAGAAGGATTGTACTATCTGATATAAGAACAGTGTTCTCTAACTACACTCTTGTGAGTTTTAAGCTCCATGTAACCCAAGACGCCTTGAGTTCCATGGCTTACATGTAGCTACATCCCTGACTGTGCCTTGTCACTTATAAGGAGCTTTTTGAAAAGAAGGGAAGTACAATCTGATATACAAAATAGTCTTCTCTCTCCACACCCTTGTAGGTTTTATGTTCCGTGTAACGCAAGTTTCGTGGGCCACTTGTAGATACATCCCTGACTGTGTCTTATAACTTATGAGGAGCCTTTAGGAAAAGAATGGCTGTACTATCTGATATAAGCGTAGTGTTCTCTCCCCGCATCCCTGTAAGTTTTAAGTTCCATGTAACCCAAGACGCTTTGAGTTCTATGGCCTAGAAGTAGCTACGTCTCTGACGGTGCCTGTCCTTTTTCCATGCCCTTGTAGGTTTTAAGTTCCATGTAACCCAAAACTCCTTGAGTTTCGTGGGCCGCTTGTAGGTACATCCCTGATTGTGTCTTATAACTTATGAGGAGCCTTTAGGAAAAGAAGGACTGTACCGTCTGGTATAAGCATGGTGCCTCTCTCCACACCCCTGTGGGTTTTAAGTTTCATGTAACCCAAGACTCCTTGAGTTCCATGATCCACCCATACCTATGTCCCTGACAGTCCTTATAACATATGAGGAGCTTTGAGCGTTCCTCTCTCCATACCCTTATAGGTATTAAGTTCCATGTAACTCAAGACTCCTTGAGTTTCGTGGGCCACTTGTACGTACGTTCCTGACTGTGTCTTATAATTTATGAGGGGCCTTTAGAAAAAGAAGGACTGTACTATCTGATTTAAAGATATTGTTCTTTCTCCATAGCCCTGTGGGTTTTAAGTTCCATGTAACCCGAGACTCCTTGAGTTCCACGATCCACCCATACTTATGTCCCTGACAGTCCTTAAAACTTATGAGGAGCCTTTTGAGCCTTCCTCTCTCCATACCCTTATAGGTCTTAAGTTCCATGTAACTCAAGACTCCTTGAGTTTCGTGGGCCACTTGTACGTACGTTCCTGACTGTGTCTTATAACTTATGAGGAGCCTTTAGAAAAAGAAGGACTGTACTATCTGATTTAAAGATATTGTTCTTTCTCCACAGCCCTGTGGGTTTTAAGTTCCATGTAACCCAAGACGCCTTGAGTTTCGTGGGCCATTTGTAGGTACATCGCTGACTGTGTCTTATAACTTATGAGAAGTCTTTAGGAAAAGAAGGACTGTACCATCTGGTATAAGCATAGTGCTCTCTCTTTCCACACCCTCGTGGGTTTTAAGTTCCATGCAACCCAAGACTCCTTCAGTTCCGTGGTCCACTCACTGTCCCTGACTGTCTTTATGACTTATGAGACGCTTTTGGAAAAGAAGGACTGTACTATTTGATATAAGCATAGTGTTCTCTCTTCTCACCCCGGTGGATTTTAAGTTTCATGTAACCCAAGACTCCTTGAGTTCCATGATTCACCCATACCTATGTCCCTGACAGTCCTTATAACATATGAGGAGCTTTGAGCGTTCCTCTCTCCATACCCTTATAGGTATTAAATTCCTTGTAACTCAAGACTCCTTGAGTTTCGTGGGCCACTTGTACGTACGTTCCTGACTGTGTCTTATAACTTATGAGGAGCCTTTAGAAAAAGAAGGACTGTACTATCTGATTTAAAGATATTGTTCTTTCTCCACAGCCCTGTGGGTTTTAAGTTCCATGTAACCCAAGACGCCTTGAGTTTCGTGGGCCATTTGTAGGTACATCGCTGACTGTGTCTTATAACTTATGAGAAGTCTTTAGGAAAAGAAGGACTGTACCATCTGGTATAAGCATAGTGCTCTCTCTTTCCACACCCTCGTGGGTTTTAAGTTCCATGCAACCCAAGACTCCTTCAGTTCCGTGGTCCACTCACTGTCCCTGACTGTCTTTATGACTTATGAGACGCTTTTGGAAAAGAAGGACTGTACTATTTGATATAAGCATAGTGTTCTCTCTTCTCACCCCGGTGGATTTTAAGTTTCATGTAACCCAAGACTCCTTGAGTTCCATGATTCACCCATACCTATGTCCCTGACAGTCCTTATAACATATGAGGAGCTTTGAGCGTTCCTCTCTCCATACCCTTATAGGTATTAAATTCCTTGTAACTCAAGACTCCTTGAGTTTCGTGGGCCACTTGTACGTACGTTCCTGACTGTGTCTTATAACTTATGAGGAGCCTTTAGAAAAAGAAGGACTGTACTATCTGATTTAAAGATATTGTTCTTTCTCCACAGCCCTGTGGGTTTTAAGTTCCATGTAACCCAAGACGCCTTGAGTTTCGTGGGCCATTTGTAGGTACATCGCTGACTGTGTCTTATAACTTATGAGAAGTCTTTAGGAAAAGAAGGACTGTACCATCTGGTATAAGCATAGTGCTCTCTCTTTCCACACCCTCGTGGGTTTTAAGTTCCATGCAACCCAAGACTCCTTCAGTTCCGTGGTCCACTCACTGTCCCTGACTGTCTTTATGACTTATGAGACGCTTTTGGAAAAGAAGGACTGTACTATTTGATATAAGCATAGTGTTCTCTCTTCTCACCCCGGTGGATTTTAAGTTTCATGTAACCCAAGACTCCTTGAGTTCCATGATTCACCCATACCTATGTCCCTGACAGTCCTTATAACATATGAGGAGCTTTGAGCGTTCCTCTCTCCATACCCTTATAGGTATTAAATTCCTTGTAACTCAAGACTCCTTGAGTTTCGTGGGCCACTTGTACGTACGTTCCTGACTGTGTCTTATAACTTATGAGGAGCCTTTAGAAAAAGAAGGACTGTACTATCTGATTTAAAGATATTGTTCTTTCTCCACAGCCCTGTGGGTTTTAAGTTCCATGTAACCCAAGACGCCTTGAGTTTCGTGGGCCATTTGTAGGTACATCGCTGACTGTGTCTTATAACTTATGAGAAGTCTTTAGGAAAAGAAGGACTGTACCATCTGGTATAAGCATAGTGCTCTCTCTTTCCACACCCTCGTGGGTTTTAAGTTCCATGCAACCCAAGACTCCTTCAGTTCCGTGGTCCACTCACTGTCCCTGACTGTCTTTATGACTTATGAGACGCTTTTGGAAAAGAAGGACTGTACTATTTGATATAAGCATAGTGTTCTCTCTTCTCACCCCGGTGGATTTTAAGTTTCATGTAACCCAAGACTCCTTGAGTTCCATGATTCACCCATACCTATGTCCCTGACAGTCCTTATAACATATGAGGAGCTTTGAGCGTTCCTCTCTCCATACCCTTATAGGTATTAAATTCCTTGTAACTCAAGACTCCTTGAGTTTCGTGGGCCACTTGTACGTACGTTCCTGACTGTGTCTTATAACTTATGAGGAGCCTTTAGAAAAAGAAGGACTGTACTATCTGATTTAAAGATATTGTTCTTTCTCCACAGCCCTGTGGGTTTTAAGTTCCATGTAACCCAAGACGCCTTGAGTTTCGTGGGCCATTTGTAGGTACATCGCTGACTGTGTCTTATAACTTATGAGAAGTCTTTAGGAAAAGAAGGACTGTACCATCTGGTATAAGCATAGTGCTCTCTCTTTCCACACCCTCGTGGGTTTTAAGTTCCATGCAACCCAAGACTCCTTCAGTTCCGTGGTCCACTCACTGTCCCTGACTGTCTTTATGACTTATGAGACGCTTTTGGAAAAGAAGGACTGTACTATTTGATATAAGCATAGTGTTCTCTCTTCTCACCCCGGTGGATTTTAAGTTTCATGTAACCCAAGACTCCTTGAGTTCCATGATTCACCCATACCTATGTCCCTGACAGTCCTTATAACATATGAGGAGCTTTGAGCGTTCCTCTCTCCATACCCTTATAGGTATTAAATTCCTTGTAACTCAAGACTCCTTGAGTTTCGTGGGCCACTTGTACGTACGTTCCTGACTGTGTCTTATAACTTATGAGAAGCCTTTAGAAAAAGAAGGACTGTACTATCTGATTTAAAGATATTGTTCTTTCTCCACAGCCCTGTGGGTTTTAAGTTCCCTGTAACCTAAGACGCCTTGAGTTTCGTGGGCCATTTGTAGGTACATCGCTGACTGTGTCTTATAACTTATGAGAAGTCTTTAGGAAAAGAAAGACTGTACCATCTGGTATAAGCATAGTGCTCTCTCTTTCCACACCCTCGTGGGTTTTAAGTTCCATGCAACCCAAGACTCCTTGAGTTCCGTGGTCCACTCACTGTCCCTGACTGTCTTTATGACTTATGAGACGCTTTTGGAAAAGAAGGACTGTACTATTTGATATAAGCATAGTGTTCTCTCTTCTCACCCCGGTGGATTTTAAGTTTCATGTAACCCAAGACTCCTTGAGTTCCATGATTCACCCATATCTATGTCCCTGACAGTCCTAATAACATATGAGGAGCTTTGAGCGTTCCTCTCTCCATACCCTTATAGGTATTAAGTTCCATGTAACTCAAGACTCCTTGAGTTTCGTGGGCCACTTGTAGGTACATCGCTGACTGTGTCTTATAATTTTAGAAAAAAGAAGGACAGTACTATCTGATGTAAAGATATTGTTGTTTCTCCACACCCCTGTGGGTTTTAAGTTCCATATAACCCAAGACGCCTTGAGTTCCGTGGCCTAGATGTAGTTACGTCCTTGACTGTGTCTGCCCCTTTTCCAACCCTGTTAGTTTTTCTGTGTAATCCAAAATTCCTTAAGTTCTGTGTCCTTGACTGTCTTTATGACTTATGAGACGCCTTTGGAAAAAAGCTCACTACTATCTAATATAACAACAGTCTCGTTTTTCAACACCCTTGTAGGTTTTGAGTTCCATGCAACCTATGACACCTAGAGTTCCGTGGCTCACCTGCTGCTACGTCCCTGACTATGTCTTATAAAAAGCTTTATACTTACAAAATCTACCACTACTGGACATGGACAGGATAAATTAAGACGATGTTATTGTATATTTAAGTTAGCGTGATTATGGCATTAAGGATAAGGGGATAATCTGCTAGATCATTAAGAACGGCATGAAAGAAGAAGAACAACATCGTTCATTAAATCGTGCCGTGCCCAGCAAAAACTATAAGTAGTAGAAGAAGGTGGAGTGGTGATTTGAGGTGCAGGCAGCGAGAGAACATTAGCCTCCTTCAAAGTCAGTCAGTTGATTTCGAATTCAAGTGCGCGACGCGACGCGTTTCTACAATACTGTAACGTACCTACAGTACCTTACAAAGTTACAAACAAGAACGCGACAGTTTTAACGTGCGTGTCCAATAAATTCGCTATTCGAAAAGAATTCGTAAAGATTAAAAAGTGTTCGTTAGTGAGTTAGTGTTGATACAAAAGATAGGAATAATTACATACTATTACCATTACTTCTCAGTGTATAAATAACATTGCTTTGGTGAAGGACTATGGATATTACGCTATAGCCAGAAATATCTTCAGGTGCGTACTGGATATGAATACATATCCATTTACTATAATGATATTCAAGAGTGTCATCGCAACATGTAGTGTAGTAATGTACGACAATTTTCTTATTACAACAGATTAACTCGAGGTCATGGCGAGAATAAGATAATTATTATCTAACGTGAATTGTACAGTAACTTTGAAAATATCCGAAGAAATTAGTTTCAATTGATGGAAAAAGAGTAAAAATTAACTTCCCGTTCATCGCCAGATAGTTTCTGTTTCCTTAAGTTTCCTCCGTTACTAAAACCGGAATCTCAATAAGTCTAACTGTGGCTTATTGAGGTTCTACTGTGTTTTACTATACAAATAAAGTTTTCCTCATTGCTTTTTTTGAATCAGTTATATTATTAAATAAATATTTTCATTTGGATTTGAATAAGGGCTAATAGATACTGTAATTATTTTGACAATTTAATCGCAAATAACTTTTTTCAAGATCTACAACTGACGATGATCAATGTTGGTGGCAAAATCTAATTGACTTATCTACATAAAATAATGACTTTATTATCTTTTTAATAATCGCCTAATTTCTGGACCCTTGAACCTGCACTTATATTAATTGGAAAATGTACCTACATTCATAATGTGTACATTGGAATTCCTTGCGTCTAAATATTGGCAATGCCTTTTCAATAATATTATACCTGTAGATATTTTGAAAACAATAGATAAGGTGTCATTTATTAATATAATTAACACCATTATAAACAACAATAAGTGTATAGGTACTTTAAATAAAATCGCTCGACTTGGAATGATGTAGTACGGCAATGTGAATGTGAATTTTAAACGTTGAACATCATTTTTAGTGCTTTCAGTATTTATTGTTTCACAATTTTAAGTTAGAGATCATTATGCAGCTATTGGTAAGAACAGAAATCTAATCTAGGTCTATCTTAGCCTTATTTTACTCCTGTTAGTACTTCTTATATGTTTCTGACTAACCCCAACCAACCCTTCATCTCCTGTAGCACCCTTTGTTGTTCCACTCAATGATGTAAAAGTTGTACCCATTAGTTGCAAATTACTATGTGTAATAGTAATAAAAGTAATAGTTTCTGTATGTTTTCGTTCCAATAATTTCGAATGATATGTCGCAAAGACGACATGGAAAGGAAATTTAATCTGCGTCGTCAATTTTTTGACCTAAATAAAGGAAAGTGGGACAAGAAACGCCAACAAACCGTGCTATAACAAAAATAACTTTGATGCTACTAAATGTAACAAGAAATGGTGTATGTCGAACGACGATATAACATGACAGCAGCTATTTCAGCATTCTAATAGTTGGATAGAAATAACAGCACTAACTGTGTTTTGCTGAAAACGATATAGATTTCGATTAACTTGGCAAATACATTAATGGACAATTACTGCGGGGGCTAAAATAGAGTGAGCTAATCTGATTAATGTATGATCATTATTTTGGAGAAAGATAATTTACCTCGTTTCTAAAATGCACTATAATTTGTTGATAATTTGTTATAAAATACAAAAACTTTCTTCGGAAATTAAAAGGTACAATTTGTCGCTGAAAAATGGTACTTTTACTCATTTTGTCGCTTGTTTGTCTACCTGCTGTCTAGTGAAAAACCACTGGAGATCCACCAAGGTGGCACTAGACAGATTATTTCGGAAAAGAAAAGCCATAGAAAAATATTGTAAGCGCTAAAATTTGTTACCGAAAGATGGTACCTTTAACCATTAATTATATACAACCGTTTTGCATAAAGTTTAAAGCACTTAGAAGACGTTCTTATGTTGTAATTATGTAAATATTCACTTTAATTTCACTTTACTACCCGTAGCTTCTAATTGAAATTATTATTACCTTTTTCGAAAGTAACAATTATTATATAAACAGTAGGAATGCCTTTCTAAACCTTTCGTTACTTTGCACATACTTACACATATGAATGTGGTTGGTATGTATGAATCTACGTATGTAACAACAGCGTAATGCAAGTCAGTTTCTTCTCTGTCTGTAACCTGCTATTTGAACGATAATGTAAAACATTCCTTCAAGTTCTGCCGTAACGGATCAAGTTTTAA
>NW_020438924.1:662901-670719 GCF_000699045.2 Agrilus planipennis
GTGGAGGTGGGGGATCGAAAGAGGGTGGTCACTTGAACAAAACCCGATAACCTAACCTAACCTACCCTATTGATAAAGATATTTAAATAATGTTTTATAACTTTTTATGGGGGTGAGACCGCCACGAACTTTTTATGGTACAGTGGTGGGGGAGACCTTCTCTTTCGATACCCCCCATCCCCACCCCATTCGGGGGTGGGGGCCATCATCTAAACCTTTACCGAAGTAAAAATAATTTTGTGTTTTTGTCTCTCATTTTGATTCATTTGTAACTCACTTTTTATCTAAGGAAAGTTTAGTTAATTAAAAAATTTATTCATTTGCTGTCGCCTACTATGAGTAATTGTAAATTTAATTATTCCCACTTACTATTTCAGAGGCATTCGATATGATAACTGACCGTCATCAAAGCACGAGTAAAATTAATTGAACGAACTTCGTAATTGCATCTTTACTTTGATATGTTTGCAAACTGAAATTAAATGCGCGTAATTGAAATGTTATTGTTTTGCAAGCGAGCAAGCAGCTGCTGCGAATAAGTTTCATAAATAAAATTACAACGTTTCCTCTTTCGTATATCGAAGAGAAACTTGGTTTCTCTTTTGAAGAAATAATAAGTGACCATTGTACGACCTCACCCACTTTCTGTTTTGCTTACAGGCATGTCAGTAAATTAGCTAGTTTGTTTCAACTCGCATTTTTTTCCTTTTGATCGAATTTTCACCTTTCAAACGCTAAAAACATTTGAATAATTCATTTTTTTTTAAATCTAATCAATGAACGCATTGCACACCTTAATTTATAACATAGTCATCGATGCGTTTGAAATAGAGAAAGTTTCAAATTGTGTATCCATTTCATTATCATTAAGTAAACAAATAAGCAAAAGCAAAGCCAATTAAATTAAACTATATAATTTACCTTCACTTTCTACAGGAATTTCGGTTATTTGACTTGACATTTTCTATGCAAGGAAACAGTATTAGGACCGCAAATAGAACACCAATCAAGCTTATATTAGTTACAGCACAAAGTATCTAGCTATTTATCCATTTAGCTACAAGTTTTCTTGAACAATTTAAAAGTTAAAGGTCAAAGTATTTTAAAAAGGCCAAGGAGTTCGTCTATAGAAATTCTGTATTAAGCAGAAAGGGACTTTACATAAGTGACGTATTTAAATTAATTTCATTTTAATTGGTTTTAACATTCTGTGTCCAGCAATTTAACACTTGCTAAGTATTTGGAATATATATTTAAGTAGATACATTTATAGTCTCTTAAATATTTGTTAAATACTGATAACTAAAAGTATTGTAGTTAAGAGTTTCAAGGAAGGAATTTTATTTGATTTATATTGAATAGGTTTTCAACTACAGTAGATAAATTCCATTCCAGTACATTTAGATAATTCGATAAGGAAATATAATATGATAATCATAGAGATTTAATTCAAATAGGAACATCATCAATTATAATATTATGAAGTTAAACAGGAATAGTTTTACATCTTTTTGCATTAACATATGCAGAAAGAAGAAGAATAAATATCCTGAAGTTAATTCCCTTTTTATTGATCTTTTCTGTTAATGGCATATTCCTAATTTAATCCATTCGAAAATTGATGTCTCCGCCAATTTTATTACGAATCTTAGTTTTAAAAGTAATTACTAGGAAGAATGTCACCATGGTGTAATTTATTATTTATGAATATTTATTATGTTTGTTACATTGTTGACGTTTGGTAGAAGTCAATTGTATTTACTTTAAAATTAAATTGTGTAGACGTGGTTTTGTAGACATTCTTCTTTTGTCTATATGATATATGATTAGAATTTTTCCGAAGGTCACTTCAGTGCATTGATAACATTTGGTATAAGTATGTGTAATTTTCCTTTCAACAATTCATCCACGTGTGTATTCAATTCGAAAATAGGTGTCGACTAAAATAGATATCAACAAATTTCACATTAACAAATTTAGTTGTCAATGTCAAGTATCTGTGTTACTGGAAATGATATTGCATTTCCTAATGAAAATGTGACCCCGTTTTTTGAATGGCTTCCATCACAAAAGGCGCAGCAAGGGTAGGTGGGTTACAAATGAAGCGATATATTGAAAATGTGTCAAGAACCAAGCCTATTAGCTCCAGCCTTCATATTTGGAGGTGCCAAATTAGATTACAATGGACAAACAATGACTAGTTCTTTACAAATTATAATACAATTTTGTTTTATTTATTTAATAAATACAAATACCATTTATCAGGCACTTGTATAAATCTACACATTAATTGAAAATTAATAATTTATTAATAATGTATAAAACAGGAAGCCATGTTTTGGCTTTTTTTTTAATCTACAATTATCAATATTTTCGAGTGAAATTTTAGGAATTAGGAAAAGTTCGTGGCGGTCTCACCCCCATAAAAAGTTATGGGAGTTAGAGGGGGGTAGGGGGATCGAAAGAGGGTGGCCACCTGAGTGAAACCCTATAAAAAATTTGCGGCGGTCTCACCCCCATAAAAAGTTATGGGGGTTGAAAGTTGATTATTTTGACATTTTTAATACACTATAATTCAAATAAAATTCAATAAAAAAAATATTTTCAAGCGGGTGGAGGTGGGNTCAAGATCTACAACTGACGATGATCAATGTTGGTGGCAAAATCTAATTGACTTATCTACATAAAATAATGACTTTATTATCTTTTTAATAATCGCCTAATTTCTGGACCCTTGAACCTGCACTTATATTAATTGGAAAATGTACCTACATTCATAATGTGTACATTGGAATTCCTTGCGTCTAAATATTGGCAATGCCTTTTCAATAATATTATACCTGTAGATATTTTGAAAACAATAGATAAGGTGTCATTTATTAATATAATTAACACCATTATAAACAACAATAAGTGTATAGGTACTTTAAATAAAATCGCTCGACTTGGAATGATGTAGTACGGCAATGTGAATGTGAATTTTAAACGTTGAACATCATTTTTAGTGCTTTCAGTATTTATTGTTTCACAATTTTAAGTTAGAGATCATTATGCAGCTATTGGTAAGAACAGAAATCTAATCTAGGTCTATCTTAGCCTTATTTTACTCCTGTTAGTACTTCTTATATGTTTCTGACTAACCCCAACCAACCCTTCATCTCCTGTAGCACCCTTTGTTGTTCCACTCAATGATGTAAAAGTTGTACCCATTAGTTGCAAATTACTATGTGTAATAGTAATAAAAGTAATAGTTTCTGTATGTTTTCGTTCCAATAATTTCGAATGATATGTCGCAAAGACGACATGGAAAGGAAATTTAATCTGCGTCGTCAATTTTTTGACCTAAATAAAGGAAAGTGGGACAAGAAACGCCAACAAACCGTGCTATAACAAAAATAACTTTGATGCTACTAAATGTAACAAGAAATGGTGTATGTCGAACGACGATATAACATGACAGCAGCTATTTCAGCATTCTAATAGTTGGATAGAAATAACAGCACTAACTGTGTTTTGCTGAAAACGATATAGATTTCGATTAACTTGGCAAATACATTAATGGACAATTACTGCGGGGGCTAAAATAGAGTGAGCTAATCTGATTAATGTATGATCATTATTTTGGAGAAAGATAATTTACCTCGTTTCTAAAATGCACTATAATTTGTTGATAATTTGTTATAAAATACAAAAACTTTCTTCGGAAATTAAAAGGTACAATTTGTCGCTGAAAAATGGTACTTTTACTCATTTTGTCGCTTGTTTGTCTACCTGCTGTCTAGTGAAAAACCACTGGAGATCCACCAAGGTGGCACTAGACAGATTATTTCGGAAAAGAAAAGCCATAGAAAAATATTGTAAGCGCTAAAATTTGTTACCGAAAGATGGTACCTTTAACCATTAATTATATACAACCGTTTTGCATAAAGTTTAAAGCACTTAGAAGACGTTCTTATGTTGTAATTATGTAAATATTCACTTTAATTTCACTTTACTACCCGTAGCTTCTAATTGAAATTATTATTACCTTTTTCGAAAGTAACAATTATTATATAAACAGTAGGAATGCCTTTCTAAACCTTTCGTTACTTTGCACATACTTACACATATGAATGTGGTTGGTATGTATGAATCTACGTATGTAACAACAGCGTAATGCAAGTCAGTTTCTTCTCTGTCTGTAACCTGCTATTTGAACGATAATGTAAAACATTCCTTCAAGTTCTGCCGTAACCGCATATTTATTCAGTTCCGTTACGTCTTTTCACGTTTATTAATGGTAAACTTCGTATTTGCCATTCAAATAATATTCTTATAAGATCGTCTCTTCCGTGCTATGAAATCCGATAAAGGAAAAGCGGAAGACGGAACTAATAAAATTCTCGAAACACGTTTTTCTGAACGGGGCTATTCGACGTTTCCTACGAGAAAGTTAAAATTTTATTTGTGGGTAAATTGCGTTCTTTAACATCTGCAAATAAGAATCTTAAATAAATCTATAAGATTTTTTTATGAAATATTCAAAACGTTCAAAGTTTGTTGTCTGAAACGAATCAGAATTTAAAATTACCTGAAAAACCACAGTTCAATTTTATTTTATTTGCATCAAGTGATTTTGTATGTATTGTTTTAAGTTACTTAATTTTTGAGGTAAAAATAAAAAGAGAATCGCCTCCTAATTTACTGTAATTTGCAACCGTAATTACTTATCCAATTATGTACCTAGAAGTAGAAGCTTGTAGGTGTAAAAACTCGTAGAGCTTTTTCTACTTCTTTCTTCTCTAGATCGTTATGCTGATTGAGGATGGGACCTCACATTTAATGAAATGATTTATCTATCGATACATTTTTGTACTTTATGATTTATCTCGTAAAGTTCTTAACAAAGTGTAACTAAGAAAATATCTCAAATAAAGTGTACGGAAACTTAATTAAGAACAATAATCTAATCTAGGTCTATCTCTACCCCTCCTAATTCCCGTTTCTGCCTCTAATATGTCTCTGACTAGCCCTTCATGCCTGAGAAGGTATCTAATTAACTATTAACCTATCTCGCCTATTTCCTATTGACTTCTATAGAGTCCTCTGTTCTCTTATTCTTTCCAATACCTCTTCATTTCTAACCTTTTCTACCCACGATATTCTCATCATCCGCCTATGACACCACATTTTGAACATTTTAACCATTTCTTCTTCGCCGCGCCCACCGTCCTGTTTCGCACCCTTTAAAAATCTTTTTCGAATTTCTAAATTAACCGTTCGCGAGCATAGAAGTGACTCCATTTTGCTGAAGGCGATTCGACCCCGCACTTTCCTCTGCTTTATATCCCTACTACTCCTTCCGTCCTGACTTATCTGACTTCCTAGATACGTAAAATCAACCATTTATAATATAATTTTGTTGTCTGTGGAAGAAGAGTCTCTGATGTGAATGAGATAATTGCAATTATGATTCATAGGTGTTGTAGAAAAAAATTGTATTTCAAATGTAGTTTGTCATGTCACCTCGTTATAGTTCTTATCCCTTACACGTGCCGGGCGTTACCAAAGAGACCGCCATGTACACGTACAAAATCCATAAACACTTTTCATAAAGTTTTATTTGGAAGAATTTCGCTTTCATTTTAAGTGCCGCAAACTTTGTTGAAAACGAAAGCCCTTTAAGGAATACGCTTTTAAAAAATATGAAATATATTGGTTTGTGGATGATATTTTGGCTCATTATTATTCCCAAACACGTAGGCAATTTTTCTCGAAAAATAAAATCCATAAATACGTATTGACATTACGTTTAATACACCACTCAGCTGGCTATCCATGCCAGAATAAATTTTGTTATGAATTCGTATTTGGTTAATCAACTTTAACACACTAGCACCTATCAGAATGTAACAAATTCAATTAAAATTCCCAGTTAAAAGTAATTAAGTATCTACACTCTTCTTTTTAAAAATGTTACATTAAAAATGATAATGCAAGCTGTAATGATTCTGATGTGATACAGACACATCTTCAAATGTTTGTGGAAGAGGAGTTACATTAGTTTTTCCTTTAAAGATGTTTAAATAAATGTAATTTGCAATTGGATATCTATTATCTATGATAAGTGCTCCTTTATTACCAATAAATTGAAATTTTCGTTGTAACTGTAAGTAATGAAATTACATCATGCAATGGATAAAGTGGTTTCATGGCATTCATCTGAGCATTTAGACCAGAACGCAATTGGCTAACATAGAAAATTTACAATATTGTTGTTGTTTTACTTCACTTTAATCAATGAAGTTGTGTTTTATAAAAATTTGTAGTTGTAGTTAAAGGATAATATTTCTATTGAATAAAACATGAAGTTTAAGGACCAAATAAGGCTCACACGATTGGTTAAAACGTTTTGACTGTAACAGTAAATAAATCAGTCTTTTTTAATTTTACATAATTGTTTTAAATCATTTCAGTACGTAATTTACCTTTTAAAGAAAGTTAGCTACGACGTAATGAAAATTTTAATAAACTATCAAGATCTAAATATTTTAATAAGCACCTGTTCAATTACAAAATTTATAAATGAATTGCATACTACATAGAATGCAATAACACGTTGGCAATATATGTAGATGTAGATTAATTGACCAGGTATGCTAATTTAAACCATTAACGTCATCAAATTTTCAGTACATTTGAATGTGCTGCAATAAATCCAGTTAGAAATCTGGTCACATATCGCAGTTCGATCAGATTTGTGCTACTTAGTGACTACCACCATGGTTGAACAAAAAATATTAAAGTTAAAATTCCAAATCTATCGTGAAATGTATCGTTTAGGTACCATGGGTACCAATTTGTCGCGATACTTCCTATAAAGATAATGAGTTTTAAATTTCTATGGTACAAATACGAAGTATGCATAAAAAATTTTCTAGCAGTTACTTTTCGAAATTGTGAAGGATTAGAGTGATCCTTTTGTATGAGTTTAAAAAAAGTTCATTTAAAAGTTATGCTAAGATAGGAAAGAGTTGGAAATCCTAATACTTTACAAATGTTTTACTAATTCTGATGGGAATTGTATATTTGAGCGAATGTGGATATCCTGTTATTCACTCAGATAACACAAACTGCTACCTCTATCGAAATGTTGGCTCCCATCCAACATCTGTCTTGCTATCATTCAGAAACTCACTGAGGTTACAGTAGTTTAATCAGATTGAAACTAATTTACATAAAACATTGCATTTATCTTTAAGAAAAAATAAACTAAAAATGCATTTAAAAGATAATTGAAAAGGATAATCATTAAATAATTATTTTCACTGTATATACAGGAACACTATAATATTTTATGATAAATTTACAAGTAGCAATTACTTTGTTAAAATAGTATCTTTCTCTGCATTTTATTTCACGGTGCCAATTTTACTTGAAGTAGATACGTAATTTCATTTCAAGTGAATAATTTCACTGACTTTCATTTTCGGTTAAAGAATCTGGTAAATTAGCTAAAATTTGACTCATTCTAAAGTAATTAGCCTAATTAAGATGGTTCTTAAAAGCAGGAAATACGGTAATTTCCGTCAGAAACAGTTAATAACTCACTCGAAGCAATAGAACTTGTTTATGAAACCAAAAAGCATGATTCATGACGGTTTTAACAACGACAGCATAGGACTTCGGTATACAGAATGACTTGATGGTATTGTATATCATCATAATCATCATAAGGTCGTCAGTCCTAAGACTGGTTGGACACGTACCTCCACTCTTTCCTATCCTGAGCTAAACTTCGCATTTCCCTAAAACTAGAACAGCCCACATCCTTAACTA
>NW_020438924.1:673275-681797 GCF_000699045.2 Agrilus planipennis
GTGGAGGTGGGGGATCGAAAGAGGGTGGTCACTTGAACAAAACCCGATAACCTAACCTAACCTACCCTATTGATAAAGATATTTAAATAATGTTTTATAACTTTTTATGGGGGTGAGACCGCCACGAACTTTTTATGGTACAGTGGTGGGGGAGACCTTCTCTTTCGATACCCCCCATCCCCACCCCATTCGGGGGTGGGGGCCATCATCTAAACCTTTACCGAAGTAAAAATAATTTTGTGTTTTTGTCTCTCATTTTGATTCATTTGTAACTCACTTTTTATCTAAGGAAAGTTTAGTTAATTAAAAAATTTATTCATTTGCTGTCGCCTACTATGAGTAATTGTAAATTTAATTATTCCCACTTACTATTTCAGAGGCATTCGATATGATAACTGACCGTCATCAAAGCACGAGTAAAATTAATTGAACGAACTTCGTAATTGCATCTTTACTTTGATATGTTTGCAAACTGAAATTAAATGCGCGTAATTGAAATGTTATTGTTTTGCAAGCGAGCAAGCAGCTGCTGCGAATAAGTTTCATAAATAAAATTACAACGTTTCCTCTTTCGTATATCGAAGAGAAACTTGGTTTCTCTTTTGAAGAAATAATAAGTGACCATTGTACGACCTCACCCACTTTCTGTTTTGCTTACAGGCATGTCAGTAAATTAGCTAGTTTGTTTCAACTCGCATTTTTTTCCTTTTGATCGAATTTTCACCTTTCAAACGCTAAAAACATTTGAATAATTCATTTTTTTTTAAATCTAATCAATGAACGCATTGCACACCTTAATTTATAACATAGTCATCGATGCGTTTGAAATAGAGAAAGTTTCAAATTGTGTATCCATTTCATTATCATTAAGTAAACAAATAAGCAAAAGCAAAGCCAATTAAATTAAACTATATAATTTACCTTCACTTTCTACAGGAATTTCGGTTATTTGACTTGACATTTTCTATGCAAGGAAACAGTATTAGGACCGCAAATAGAACACCAATCAAGCTTATATTAGTTACAGCACAAAGTATCTAGCTATTTATCCATTTAGCTACAAGTTTTCTTGAACAATTTAAAAGTTAAAGGTCAAAGTATTTTAAAAAGGCCAAGGAGTTCGTCTATAGAAATTCTGTATTAAGCAGAAAGGGACTTTACATAAGTGACGTATTTAAATTAATTTCATTTTAATTGGTTTTAACATTCTGTGTCCAGCAATTTAACACTTGCTAAGTATTTGGAATATATATTTAAG
This sequence comes from Agrilus planipennis, assembly GCF_000699045.2. Lineage (NCBI taxonomy): Eukaryota > Metazoa > Arthropoda > Insecta > Coleoptera > Buprestidae > Agrilus > Agrilus planipennis. The sequence goes on from NW_020438924.1 coordinate 674,534, forward strand.
TAGATACATTTATAGTCTCTTAAATATTTGTTAAATACTGATAACTAAAAGTATTGTAGTTAAGAGTTTCAAGGAAGGAATTTTATTTGATTTATATTGAATAGGTTTTCAACTACAGTAGATAAATTCCATTCCAGTACATTTAGATAATTCGATAAGGAAATATAATATGATAATCATAGAGATTTAATTCAAATAGGAACATCATCAATTATAATATTATGAAGTTAAACAGGAATAGTTTTACATCTTTTTGCATTAACATATGCAGAAAGAAGAAGAATAAATATCCTGAAGTTAATTCCCTTTTTATTGATCTTTTCTGTTAATGGCATATTCCTAATTTAATCCATTCGAAAATTGATGTCTCCGCCAATTTTATTACGAATCTTAGTTTTAAAAGTAATTACTAGGAAGAATGTCACCATGGTGTAAATTCTTCCATTTGAACCATAAAACATTTCACGTAAAAATATGCCTTTTTGAACGGTGGATAGGGTCGTGAAAACGGAAAATTTAGAGTAAGTCTTTTCCATGATTAATCAACTTGAGAGGAGGCAACAGCTGCTAAGTAAATGCAAATGTAATCTATAGTTTATTGTGGTAATCCTGTAAAGCAAACAGGGTTGCTTCAGTTGAAAATTTTAAACTCCGTAAAGTCGTAGGTGGTGTGCGTCTCGCTATGTAGGTATTATATCATCATTGATCTGCTTTAAAAGTAAGATGATACATGTTTACCCTTCTGCTTACGTATATTTCCGATGGGAATCGATCAAACTGTCTTTCATACAAAACACCTACTTCTTCGGCAAACTTAAGACGATCGGAATTAAATGACAAGCATTAATCACGTAGTGAAAGGATATCGACTTTATAAAAGGAATACTTAATAACAAACGGTGTGAAAAGTACAGCGTTTGGTAGGTGAATCGACAACTTAAACCATAATAATGGAAGATGACATCTGCAATAATTTTACTGAAATTCCATAAATATACTTTTATTATACGTTTATTAGTCGTAAATATTGGAAGAAAGGGTAACGACATGATTAAATTTTTAACAATAGAGAATGGACATGAATCGTAAAACCAAAAATGTGTTACTATGTCGACTATTGTTCAGCCTTCTCGTTAAACAAAAGGTAGCTAATGTGACAACAATACCAATACGTTTGATTGTTTTTTAAAGCTTTTTTTGTACTGCCTTTTGTTTTCCAATGGAACGTGCCCGACCAATGCGAAGAAAGCTTTTTGTGCTTATGCTTTTCCTTCGCCAAAACGTATTCTACTAACTGTGGTCAGTTGGCTGTAATTGCTCACACATTGTGTTCATGATAATCTGATGGCTGCGGTAGTAATTATCTCTTAACTTTCTACTAATAAGAAAACAAGAGTGATTGGGTCCATTTTTGTTAGACGATCTTTTCTTGCGTAAATTGAAACGTACTGCATACAAAGTATCTACTTAAAGCATAAATATTAGAAAGTTTCTGTTATAATTGTGTATGTAGCATAACTTTTTCTAATATTAACAGTTTCTGTATTTTGTAGAAAATACTTTAGTTATTACAGAGTGAATACGACCGGTAAAAAAAGTACTTTACAGAGCTAAAATCATATCAACAAAAAGAAAAAAGTTGTACATAGTTATCATTTCGAAAAAATAATCTATTAACTGGTAAAACGTCTATGTTATTAAGGTCGAAAACGAAAAATGTGAATTCAGAGAGAAATTCTTTCAGAAAATATTTGCATGTATAAGCAGATAGCTTACGTGTGCCTGCAAAAACAGTGAATGAATGTTAATTAATGTTGATGAAATATGCTTGGAATGGAAATCACAACAAACAGAACGAAAGAATTTAATATAAAAACAGAAATACATTATTTGGTCTGCACATTAAAACCAATGTTAAATACTTCATGTAATTTTAAAAAGTTTAACTTTTATTTGTTAATGAATATGTATCAAAGAACTTTAGTTATTACTTTGTGGAACGATATCATTAGAATAAAAAGAATAGATCACGGTCACTAACGGTTAAACAGAATGGAAATAAAACGGGTTCTTGGTGACGCATTCGAATCTTAGTCTTTCTTTTCGGGACCAGTCAACCATCTACTGTTGTTGTAAAAAAGCTCTTTTTTGTAAATGATTAATCAGTTTGATAAACAAATGAAGTTCAGCTTGTCTTTTACTAAAGCACTCCTTTGAGAACTACTCCTAAAATACGAACTGTGTTAAAATCGTTATGTAATATAAATATTGACCCCCTACCTCACCTAAAAGGACTATAACACCTTCCCCCAAATTTGCGCTACGCAATTTGTAGACGGTTCCTGAGAAGAAAGATTGAAAAAAGCTGCAGCAGGTCTCGTCTGGTTTGTTGTCGATAACAGAAAATCGATTGAGCTTTTCTTTATTATTTTTTATTACGGGTTAGGGTTGACGCATTGTAATCAACTCCGCCCGCAGTGTTTAAAAGAAAACTGGCTTTCCAAGGTTAACCACTAGAATTTGTACATTTTCCTTAGGATTTAACGACTTTCGGGACAACAACAACGATAAAATACTTTATCGCACCTCACCATCTTCCTGTAACATAATCCATAATGAAACTAAATAATATCTCAGGTAATTTTGCAAGAAAGTAACTTTTAATAAATTTTATGGAAAAAGATATTTCTGAAAAGATTGATAACTTGATCCTGACTGAGCAATAGTGTGTATTGCAATGTATTGATTACACGAAGTTGTACACAAATTAAAATAGAACTTCAAGTACCTACTATAAAGTTTATGTAACAAAAACAAAAAAAGCTGTAACAGATTAGAAAGTAAACTGAATTAGCCCTTGACAAACTTTTTAACGTTAATGATTGTGGTGAAAACTCGATGGTCCGTGAAAATTTTATTTTTAGTCCTAGATACAACAGAGGCCACAAATTTTCCCTATGTAAAATATGCAGTGAAATATGTAGATTTCTACATAATTCCATTAATCCAAAAGCTGGTAGCAGGTGGCCCATATATGTATGTAAATTGCTTTGGGTGCTTTGCAAACGTCTAAATTATAACGGAATTACAAAACTCGTCTAACACATAAATAAAACATAGAAAATGCTGCAAATAAACATTAATTTTCCTTGGTGCCTTTACACAGCTAATTGGGAAAATATATGTTTCAATAACTTTTAGCTAACCCTTTTCATAAATAGGTAGAAACAGATAAAAATTAATGTTTAGTAAAAAAAATATTGTTTTTCTTTAACTGCAGCCTCTATTTTCTACTTTCCTTTTAATAATATCGGTTTTAACTTTTTGATTATTGTCGTACCCATGATAAAGTAATTGTATGAAATCTCTATGAAACTATGAAACTTAGCGAATGGAATATATGAAGTACTTGAATTTTCTTCCTTAATATATAACAGGCGGACTGAAAAGTTCGTAGGCTAGCATAGAAAAAATTATTTTATTTGATAGAATTTGATTTTATTATTCAATATAATTCCCTTCGAGGGCGGTACTACGTTTATCTTTAGTCTTTAGCCTCAAAATAGGTTTCAGTTTCGACGATTACCTCTTCATCGGCGCGAAATTTCTGTCCAGCGAGCATCCTTTTGAGGTCTGAGAACAGAAATAAGTCGCTGGGGGCCAAATCTGGAGAGTACGGTGGATGCGGAAGCAATTCGAAGCCCAATTCATGGAATTTTGCCATCAATTTCATTGCTTTGTGACACGGTGCATTGTCTTGATGAAACAGCATTTTCTTTTTCAAACAACAAAAGTTCTTTCACTAAAAATGCTATAACTCAGATACTAATAGTGCAACAGCTGTCAAATTTATACACGTAGTCTTTTGAAGGTTAGGGCTAACTAAAAATCATATGGATTTGATACTAGAAGAGCCATATAAGGGTCAGTCTACGAACTTTTCAGCCCGCCCTTGTAAGATTAATGAGGCCTTAGAAATGGATACATATTTGCACATATGTTGGCATGCCTGCTTTAATTACGGCCGAACGTAATGTGTCCGGATGCAATAGTTCTTTTATTAGCACGAGCATAATAAAGTTCTGTGAAAATTGCAAGGTTTTATTTCAACTACGTGATTACTGCCTTTCCCACGGTATTACTCCGCTATTACATTATTTGTATTGTACAATTCGAATAGTTTCATAACGTTGTAAACGGGTACAGAACAATTTTCCTTCTTTATACAGCACGTGCCCATATTGGAGCATCCTTGACGATGTTTAAAAGAAGGACAAATTGTTTTGAATTAAAATTCTTTCTTTTAAGTTGTGTTTTGTTTTCAGGAAGTGATGGATGTTCAAACGGCGCTAGTGTTTGCGCTTCAACTGGTCGCCCTTTTTTCGATAGCGGGCGCCTTGCTGCTGTATCTCCTGTGTAAGATACGTGGGAATTCAAAACCCGACGAGAATGGAACTTCTCCCGGAGGTGGAAAACCAGTCCTCATCACCTGTTGCGATAACGTTGTCGGTTTGCAAGTAAGCTGTCAATATTTTTCAAGCTAATCCAACGGCAAAAAGACACAAAGCTCAAACACAAGACGAGCAAGAACTGGTTATTATACAATAGTTGTTCGTATAAGTGCTGTAGGTATTATTGAAAGCTTGCGACATACGGCACCGTCTTTTATATATATCTCATACTACAACAGATTGCAATGTTAGTTGTGACTTACGGTTGCCACCCGTACTTTATTATAAAGTATTGTACTCTATTTCGACTGTGCGTACGTTATACTTTACAAGACACATAAAGTACCCAAAAAAGCCATATTTACGGAACAACCTGATTTCCCAAATCTGTTCAGAGTAGTGTCACTTTCGTTCCGGCCACTTCAGCATTTACCGAAAGAGTATTCTCTGTTATGAACGCAAAGTGGCGGGACGACAGGAATAAAGCTTCATTANGTAATCTAATCTAGATCTACCTCTACCCCTCCTAACTCCTGTTTCTGCCTCTAATATGTCTCTGACTAGACCTTCATGCCTGAGAAGGTGTTCTACCAACCTATCTCGCCTATTTTTTATTGACTTCCATAGAGTCCTCTGTTCTTCTATTCTTTCCAATACCTTTTCATTTCTAACCTTTTTTACCCACGTTATCCTCATCATCCGCCTATTATCCACATTTCGAACGTATTGTATAAAAAAAACAAAATTTCTATGAAAAACTGTTTCAAAATTCAAAATATTAAAAAAGTCACGTTGTTCTAGAGACATCAACCATGGCTTATTATTTGTGGAGAGGATCAACAGTGGCTAAATTAGAGTCATGGTTTCTTACAGATGAATATTCTGTGACTGCAAGCTAACCTGCGAACAAAATGTGGTACTAATGAAATCACATTATAATTCTTGTCAGACGGCCAAAAGCTCATTAAATTCTCTAAAGTTCGGCGGTTTTTGCAAAGGTCGCGAGCGCTCTCCACTCTCTCTTAATATTACAAAGAGTGCAGCTACGTGCTAAATATTCCTAACGAAGCTGCTCGAATGAAATTTAATAGACCGCGTTAATCGAATAGCTAATTCGATCTACGTTCATATTTTAATTTTTTTCGACGACTAACACGCAGCAAATCGCATGACAATGTGGAGGTTTTCAATTACATTTGAACTGATAAATAAACGGTAACAAAATGAGGTAATGTGAGTATACATCTGTCTACAGTTACCAGCTGTATAGATATCAATAATTTGTAGACTGAATTTCAGTAATGCTATACTCACTAAGAAGTCCTTGACTACCACCTGTTGGACATTCCAGTAATCATAGTAATAGTTACTACTATGCTGAAATAGCTTGGTCATTGAATAATTAATTTCACACATGCCTATCTCGAAGTCTCACCAGCAATTATTACACTCACAATCGAATAAGCCGAACGTATTCTTCATTGCATAATCTTCTCGCTCGACTCGGTATCTACATCTTAATTGTTCAGATAAAAGTGGAAAGGTACCGTTGAACAATTAAGCCGCTAAACACGTTATTCTGAATGTCTGTTTGATAACAATTAGTTCTCGCCGTCTGGCAAAGTCTATTACACTTCTTAAGACGATGATCATCGCAGTAATTAAGTAACAGGATCTATAGAAAACAAAACCATCTGCTTATATTTAAATTTCACGATTCGAAGCAACGTGTTACGCTTGAAAAAGGTTTTACAGAGTTTGTATTTTCCCCAAAGGTCGTGATTTGGTAAAGGTCTAGATGATGGTCCCCTTCGGGGGTGGGGGTGGGGGGATAAAAAAAGGAGGTCTCCCCCACCACTGTACCATAAAATGTTCGTGGCGGTCTCACCCCCTTCGGGGGTGGCGGCCATCATCTAGACATTTACTCGTGATTTTCTTGCTAAAGCTTCAAGATAAATATTAGTTTTAGATTCTCCACGCTTTTTTTGAAATAAGATATTAATTATTTGAGAGTAGAAATATAATTATAAGGTCCGTATTTAGGCAGACCATCACTTCAGTCCTGATCCTTTTCAGTTTTGTAAAATAATTTATTATTAATGAATATTTATTATGTTTGTTACATTGTTGACGTTTGGTAGAAGTCAATTGTATTTACTTTAAAATTAAATTGTGTAGACGTGGTTTTGTAGACATTCTTCTTTTGTCTATATGATATATGATTAGAATTTTTCCGAAGGTCACTTCAGTGCATTGATAACATTTGGTATAAGTATGTGTAATTTTCCTTTCAACAATTCATCCACGTGTGTATTCAATTCGAAAATAGGTGTCGACTAAAATAGATATCAACAAATTTCACATTAACAAATTTAGTTGTCAATGTCAAGTATCTGTGTTACTGGAAATGATATTGCATTTCCTAATGAAAATGTGACCCCGTTTTTTGAATGGCTTCCATCACAAAAGGCGCAGCAAGGGTAGGTGGGTTACAAATGAAGCGATATATTGAAAATGTGTCAAGAACCAAGCCTATTAGCTCCAGCCTTCATATTTGGAGGTGCCAAATTAGATTACAATGGACAAACAATGACTAGTTCTTTACAAATTATAATACAATTTTGTTTTATTTATTTAATAAATACAAATACCATTTATCAGGCACTTGTATAAATCTACACATTAATTGAAAATTAATAATTTATTAATAATGTATAAAACAGGAAGCCATGTTTTGGCTTTTTTTTTAATCTACAATTATCAATATTTTCGAGTGAAATTTTAGGAATTAGGAAAAGTTCGTGGCGGTCTCA